>NC_065563.1:609157-913736 GCF_022605725.1 Anthonomus grandis grandis
GTTTGAAATAGCAACCTCTCAATATTGGTCATTCGAGACGAATTTATTGCTAGGTTTCCACGGTGTTTTGTGGAAAATTAGGTAAATCACGGCCGGCGGAGAAGCCATCATGTAAGTCCGTAGTATCGAGGAGAGCCGTAAATATTGATCGAATTTTGCATTTTTATAGTATTGATTGTGTTTATTCCGCTAGAAATTTAGTTGTTTTTAGAAAAAAGTAGCCTTGATAAGGTAGCCTGGGAATAAATTGCCATTGATCAATTTACGTATTTAGATATCGTGTCGTAATATTTTTGCAGTAGAAAGAACAAAATTGAAGCTTGTCGTTTAGAAAATCGGCCGGTTCCAGCTCGTAAAATCGGTTATTAAATAATAATTATACGAAAACTGTAACAGGATAGCAGAAGAGGTCGGCAAATTTAATTTTGTTTTTTAAGGTCATTGTCGTGTATCGAGCGGGGTAGCAACACGGGAACGCGGCGTACTCACGTTGCCATGCCGAGTCGAAGTTGGGGGTATTTCGGATCGGTTCAAACATAGATCCTAGTTGGTCGGCACCGGCCGGCGCGCAGCCAATGAAATAATCTGTCAAGAAACGAGTTCGTCGGGTTAGAGTTACATTAAATTTTGCTTGATTTTTATAGATTTGAACTTAGAATATTTTTTGTTAAAAATTAGCTTGTTGTTAGACAGACACGATGGGTAAGAAAACAGCATCCGCGGAAAAGGATGAATTTTTGAATAGGTTTTTGAAAAAACTAGAACAAATTAAAGAGCAAATTAGAAAATTTTCGGTTTTTTTGGAAACAATAAATCTTAGCAATGGTATAAGCGAGTTGAAGCTTAGATTAGAGAAAGTCGAACCTTTGTTGAGTAGTTTTGAGGAAACTGTCTTAGAAATTCAGTTATTAGACGAATCTAGATTTAATGAAGATGCTAATTACGAATTTGAGGAGTTGTACTATAGATCTGTTACGCTTGCCAGAGGCCACGTAGAAAAATATGAGTTCGAACATAGAGAGGTTTTAACAAATAATAGTAGTCAAGGTATGCAACAGTCACATAGTGTAGGGGTAAAATTACCTAGTATAGGTTTACAAAAATTTGCAGGTGACTATAGTAAGTTTCAACAATTTTATGAAACGTTTCAGACTTTAGTTCATAACAACGTTACATTAGATAATGTACAACGTTTTTATTATTTGTTAGACTCATTAGAAGGTGAGGCAAAGCGAGTTTTAGAATGCTTAGAAGTCACTAGCAGTAATTATGCAGTACCCATCGATTTATTGAAAAAACGGTTTTTTAACAAGCCTATTATTATACAGACGCACTTAAAAGAACTATTTGATATAGCTCCACTTAGTAGAGAGTCTCACAATTTATTACAGGGCCTAGTTGATAATATAGAAAAACATGTAAGGGCACTTAAGACTTTAGGAGAGCCAATAGAGCAGTGGGGTAGACTAATTATCTTCTTTCTGAGTAGAAAATTAGACTTAGATTCTAAAAAGGAGTGGGAAGAAAGATCATTATCGGAGTACAAGGGTGATCCTAATTTAGGCAATTTTATAGAGTTTTTAGAAAATAAGGCCCGAATATTAAGTACAGTTGAGTGTAATAACAAGTCAGTCAGAGCTCCAAATAAAAATGTAGGCAATAGAGCGTTTGCTGCAGTAGACAACTCACTAGAAAAATTTAATGCTAAAATTAAGTGTGAGGTATGTAAAGGCGACCACTTTGTCTATACTTGTAAGAAGTTATTAGAATTAGATATAGACAGGCGCTCAGAACAGATTAAGAGTTTAGGATTGTGCTTTAATTGTTTACGGTCGAGTCATCAGGTTAGAAATTGTAAATCTTACGGGTGTAAAAAATGTAGAGGTAGGCACAATACGATATTACATCAGGACTCCAGAAACACTGGGAATAGCGTAGCTTGCACTAGTAATGTTAGGACAAAACAAATATCGAGTCAAATAGTATTATCTACAGGGGTCATAGAAATTAGAAATTGTAGAAATGAGTTTATTCAGTGTAGGGCTTTATTCAGTGGCGGCTCGCGCCCTCTAATCTAAGGTAGGCGACTTATTATTATAACAGTGCGCACACCGAGTAGCCCGAACTCCCCCTCCCCCCGCTTTTTCGGGATTTAAAAAAAAAATTGTGGTGCGACGGCCACTTGTCATTAATAATTTACTAAAATTAAGAAAAAAATAACGTTTTCGAAATCTTTTAAAAAAAATTACCTAAAAATATTTTTTTTTAAATTTAGATTTCAATCAAAAAAAAATGCGGAAACAAAAAAAAAACAAAATGAAACACACCTTTACAAAGTTGTATGAATTTAAATTATGATCGTAATTTTTGTGTTATATCCATATTTCATTTAATTTCACTAAATCCTTAGATATATACACTACCTACTGTTATTGACAGATACCTCTATAAGATGCAAAGATGCAGTAAATATTCTTCTATATTATAAACAAATACAAATAAATTAATTTTTATTAACATAGATCTTTTTTACTTACTTACCAAAAATGCATGGTTATTTAATTATGCACCTTTGAGCTTATGTAGTTTTCTTCTTTTTAATACTATTTCTAAAAAAGATTAAAGTTGAATACTATATAACTAAAAGATATCATAATATTCTAATACTTAACATAGATTTTGTTTTTAATTTTTGATTTTTTAAATTTTTTTTTGTTTTTTTTTTTAGTTTTTTATTTTAGTTGTAAAACAACTAATTTTTATAAATAAGGTTTATTCTTCTATCCATTAAAAGTGCAAACGTACTTATTATTAAATCTGTAAAATTATCAGATCCCTGTAAAGAGCAAAAGAGAATCCCGAAATAAAATACCTATTTTATTTCGGGAATATGTTTTTATGCGTTTAAGGCATGAAAAATGTCTTTCAACTGATGTACTTGTGATTGGTATTGTAGCAATAAGCATAAAAAGTGTAAAAGCTTGGGGAAATATTTCTTTAAGACCATTATCTATAAAATGTTTTAAAATACATTTAATGTTGTTAGTTCTTCATCGTGAAAAATTACACTTAACTCATTAATTAGTTGCTGTTTGTCAAAAATATTTTTATAAAGGTTGGTGACACTTGTAACTAAAGAAGTTGGAAAATTTTTCTTATACTCTTGGAACTTAGAAGAATCAACCAATGCAAAATAAGTTAACTGCGATAGATCTGCAAACCGAACATCTATTTGCGTCGAAATATTATCAATAATCTCACAAAATAAAATTCGCAAAGAAAACTTTTCATCCCCTTTGATAGTGTTTGATAATTTTATTCTTTTTGATGGTGTAGGATTATCCACGCTATCTATCATATCGCCTGAAATTCTAATTTTTGCTTCTTCAAAAAATTGTTCGAAGGTTAATTCATTCCGCAAGGACTGTAGACGCTCTTTTGTTAAAAATACTTGTTTTTGACAATAAGCTATATCTAAAGACTTTTTTTGCAAAATACTAAATAGTGGATCCGTAATATCAAATACATTTTTGTAAGCCGCGGTTAAAAAAGAAAATTCTAAACCTTTCATAAATCTAAGATCCCTTGCTACTTGCTCCCTTTGCCCCGTTAATTGACTCGGATGATGAAGATTAATCGTCAATAATTGTTTGAAAAACTTTTTTTAAGTCATTCCATTTTGAATCTAAAAGATGAACGATTTTTGAACGTGAAGCCCATCTGGTATCTACAGCAGTCGGTATCCTTTTTCCAACTATAGAGTCTAAAATAAATGTTCGCTTTGCAGATTGATGGAAGAAGCCGGGAATTGAAGTTACGCTCGCAAAAAAAAATTCGGCAATTTTTAATAGTTTTTGCTCCATTCTGTAGAACTAAGTTTAATCGGTGCGCACTGCAATGTGTAAATAAAGCTAATGGAGCATCGTCTTTAATTTTTTTTTGCAAACCATTTAACGAAGCCATTTTTTTGCAAGCCATTTTTTTTGCAAACCATTTAACCAGCCATTACGCTAGCGCCATCATAACATTGACCAACTAAATTTTTCTTATAATCGAAAGGACTTAAAACAGAAACAATTAATTCGTACATCGCGTCTGCCGTTCTATCTTAACTTACATCAAAAAATCCTAAAAATCTCTCTTTAATGTCACCAGATTGGTTTACATATCTGACCGAAATAGCGCATTGTGATTTTTCTAAAATGTCAGTAGTGTCATCAGCTTGTACAGAAAAAATAATGCTTCTTTTATTTCTTTATGTATTGTCTCCAAAAGGTGTTCAGAGATACAAATTCATATGGTTTTGCATTTCGATGTCACGTTTAATTAAATTTAATCAAGTTAAATGTTTCACGAAAATTGCCAGTGTTAAAAGAATCGGATTTTTCATTCTGGCCTCTAAAAGATAATTCTTGTTTTGCAAGATGACAGGTGAGATCACTCAAATAGCTCAATAAATTTCTATTTTTTCTTACATCCTCGTTATAGGATTTTAAAAACAAAGAAGACTGTATTTTTAATGCATCCTGTATAGTGCTACTATTTTTTTGCAAGCGCTTTAGACTAAGGTAGCTACTCATATGCTCCTTTGACGATTCATGTTTTTTTATGCTAGCTGACAGATTTTTTAAATCGCAAAAACCCTGAGATACCCAAACATTATTTCTATTACCTCCTAAAAGTATACAAGGCCAACAAAACAAACTTTGTTTAAAATAACTACCACATAACCATTGATGGGTTTCGAACCACTGGGTCTTAAAGTATCGCGAGAATGCTTGGCCTTGCTTTTTGTCAGGTTTTAAAATTGAAAGGGGGGAGGGGGGTGTAGGGCGACCAATAGAAATTATTTCCCTACGATCATTTTCAGTTAGGCGGCAAAATGGGGTTTCTTGTAAAGAACAAATTACATCATGCACAGGGGTTTCGGCGAGATTATTGGCCATTCTAAAAAAAATAGTAAAAGGATCAAACAACTAGGTTAGGTTTGCACCTCTTCTTCTACAAAAATTACCTATATTCTACTCTATATTATATTATTCTCAAAAATATACAACCCCTTAATAGGTACCTCTACTACCTCTACAAACTTTAATAGCACAATTATTATTCTAATATACTTATACTTATCTAATATAAACCAAATTCAAAATTCAATGGAGAAGCAACCATACGACGTACGACAGCAGAAAAATCGTTCAAAGCTGAAAGAAACGGAAGAAACCAGCCACAAACCGTTAATGAATAAAAACAAAACCCCGCCAAGAAAAATCTGGAATTATTTTCCTCCTATCATATTATTAGTATTAATTAGTACCATCACCATCTTTATTGCTCCTATGTAGTTTTAAATAAGTGCAACAAAGACGCCACACAGCACAAAATCCCGCCCCACAATTGATTTTCCATTGAACGAGGGCTCATCTCATCCGTGATTTAATTATAATACTGAAACTCACCCAATTGTACTAAAAATTAAATACGTTATAAAAATCGTAGTCATCGCTTGAAAATTTTACAGCAAAAACCTAGACTGCCATGAAAAATGTACATTTTAATATTTTTTACATTTAAGTAAGAAAACAGAATTTGTATTGCGTGCTAAATTTTTTTCCACTTGTGATAGATTTAGTACAATCGTACTCTAAAATCACCAGCCCTTTCCCCTTTATCGATCGACGAACGAGCGCTTCGAGCGAATTGACGAAGACGGTCGAAGGCGCCCGAATTGTCCGCCTAAGGGCGAAAACACAGTGAAAGCCGGTTTCCTGCTTACCGGAAACCAGCGCCGATCGGTTCCGAATTTCGGCACTTAGTGCGGACACAGTACCGACGAGAAAAAAGCAAATAAAAACCAGCCTTTTGTCAGTTCCAGGTTAACCTTCGCGTCAACATGGCATCTAGCTCATCTGACGATGAATTTATTGCGTTAGATAACCTTGTAACTAAAATAATTACTAGAAAAAAAGTTGGTGTTCACTCTATAAATCGTGAGAGGGTACTTTATGGTGAATATCATCATTTGTTCAAGAAGTTGACAGATGACCCTGACCGCTTTTTTCAGTACACCAGAATGAACCATGAAACCTTCAAATATATTCTAGAAAAAGTTAAACATCTTCTAACTAAAAACTGGTGTAACCTTCACAGTCAGCCCATTTTACCAGAAGAAAGATTAGTCATTACCTTGAGGTAAGTATCTTTATAATATTTACGAGTATATATTTTAAGTAGGTTACTAACAAACAAATCATTTACTATTAACAAAACGTCTAGCAAATAATTACATATGTTGGTTTTGTTTCAACAAAAATAAGACTTAAAATGGTTGATTAAATTTTTATTTCAAAAAGAAGGACAGTGGTGGGGGACATTCGGAAGTACCAGAAACCGTTTCAGGTTGTTCCATGTTTGATAAAATGAGACTTGTACATTCTTCTTCTGCAGTGAAACGATTTCTATCGATGTAATTCAGTGATTGATTGGAAATAGATGAGTTGGAAGTTGAAGGACCAAGGATCGTAGATGGAACAGATTCGAACCTATTTAGCGGGTATGAAAATTGTTCAACTAGCTCTTGAACCCGGCATCGAAAAGCTAATACGCGTGACTCAGGAACTTTTTTCACATGAGGCCGAAGACTTTTAAAAAACAAGAGGTGTTCATCTTCTTTCTCATTTGCTCGCTTAGATTTTGACTCTAGGTATGCTACTTTTTGTTTCTCAATTTCTAATAATGAGTCGTTAAATATTTCTGTTGGGCCTCGTTTCTTTTTAGATGAAAATTGTGGTGTCGAAGATACATCAGTATTCCTTTTTGTTCTCGAAGGTGTTTCAATATTTTCTTGCCTTGTATTTTCTACGATATCATCGCCAGCATTTCGTTGAGGAGGTACAACATCTTAAGTGGAACAAAAGCTGGTCTCGTCTAATTCCATCGATGACTGAATCGACTCTTCTGCTTCAGTTTGACTTTCTGCAAAGCTTTCAGTACGACCACTTACTTGTGGCAAATTTCCTTTCAACTTTCTAGGCATTACCATATCTTTCAAAAATAAGAGCAGTTTGAAGTATGGCCACTTGGATGTCGGAGTATCATTTGCGGCATCACCTGAACGTGGAGGAGGAAATTTTCCTAATTCTACGGAAAATTGATCCCTGATATACTTCCATTTTTTCCTCAGTTTATTTTCTGAAACAAAATTACATAGTAAAAAATTGCACCGACGCGACGCCGAAATTCAAAATGCACTAAAAAGTACGAAATAAAAATAATTAGTATCAAAAATTTGTAAATATCTTGATTATTCAAAATTGAATAATTTTTTCAAATTTATTGTTTGCTTTCATTATCTTATGATTTTACCATCTCTAAAAATATACTTTCAGGATAATTTTAATTTACACCCCTCACTGACCATTTGTAATCATTCATTCATTTATCAAAACGTCAAAACCACGTTCTAATAAAATATGTTTTTTGCAGGTATCTTGCTACAGGCTCATCTTTCAGAATGCTGTCATTTTCATTCAGGGTTGGAGCTTCTACTGTGGGAAAAATTGTAACAGAAACAGTTGCTGCATTGTGGAAAGTACTGCAACCAGTCCATATGCCTGTGCCCACGAAAGATGATTTTCAAAAGATATCTGAAGATTTTAACAATATTTGGAATTTTCCACATTGCATCGGCAGTATTGATGGAAAACATGTACGCATTCTTTGCCCTAGAAATTCAGGGTCAATGTTTTTTAATTATAAAAAATATTTTTCTGTGGTCCTACAAGGAGTAGCAGATGCAAATTATAAATTTATAGTTATAGATGTCGGTGGATACGGCAAACAAAGTGATGGCGGTACATTTCAATCTTCGGAACTGTATAAGTTGCTATCGAATAAACAACTGGATATTCCAGAACCAGCGTATCTGCCTCAAACTACCTTAAAAGCACCGTTTGTACTAATAGGTGACGAAGCATACCCCTTGCTTCCTTATCTTTTGAAACCATTTGGTGGAAGAGATTTAAATTTTGAGAAAGAGTGCTTTAATAAACGTTTATCTCGTGCAAGGAAAACTATTGAATGTGCCTTTGGTATCGTGAGTGCTAAATGGAGACTACTTTTAAAGTGCATTGAAACTGACATAGCTACTGCAGATCATATAATTAAATGTATATGTATTCTTCACAACACTATAATAGACAGAGAAGGATTTGAACGACATTTGACAGATGTAAGGTTAAATATTCCTGATCACAATAGTTGGCAAGTAACAGGACGACCATTAAATGAAGCCAAAACGATTAGAGATATATTTGTAACATATTTTTCCAACATCACTCTGTCATACGATAAATAATAATCTATTTATTCATATTTTTAGAGAAATAAAAACAATAATATTATAATAAACGAAATAATAGATATATATTTTCATACGTACCATCCTCTTTCATTTCTTCAGCAATTTCTTTCCAACATTTGTCAACAACATTTCTATTGCTGTGTAATTTACTTTTCTTATCCCATATTGGGCATTTCTTATACACTGATGCTATTAAAATCTCTATATCCATAGCTGTATCTGTCTGCCTGTACGAACAACCGGCTAGAAAGAACTAAATAATCATTCCGGTAAAACCGGTGACGCCGACTACCAGCGCCAACAAGCCTGAGCCTGTCTCTATTGTGTTATTGCTAACTTGAAAGCATTATTTATTATAGAAGCTTATAGGCGCCGATCGGCGCTGGCTGCCGGTAAGCAGGAAATCGGCGTCCACTGTGTTTTTACACTAACAGTGCACTTTTTGTCGCATAGAATAATTTTTTTTCACGTCGGCCGCTGTAAGTTTTGTATAGGAGATGCCGCCGTAGAGACCATTAAATACAGGCGGTTGGAAATATCGCCTTCCCATATATATCGTATTCATTTGATTTTATGAGGCGAGTCGCTTTAGACTAGCTCAGGTTTCACCTAAAGTGGCGATAGATGCATGCGTATTAACATTAGACTAGGAGGTTTATCAGATATTTTAATATTACATTAAAAAGAATGATTATATTATATAAATTATAATGGTCATTTTTTTTCAAATTTACAAGTGAATTTTATAAGGTAGGCGGCGCCTACCTTGCCTACCCTGACGAGCCGCCGCTGGCTTTATTAGATTCGGGGTCCCAGGTTAACTTTATTACAGAGGAGTTTGCAGCAAAGTTGGGTTTAAAGATACAAAAAATATGTATGTCTATCTCGGGAATTGGTGACAAATCTTTTAATGTAAAAGTTCAAATTAAGAGTACAATTAAGTCGGTACATAATAATTTCACAGCAAATATTCCATTTTTAGTGTTAAAAAATGTTACTTCAAACATACCTTCTTCGTCGTTTAGTATGGTAGACTTAGACATCCCTACTAATATCAAGTTAGCTGATCCTGGTTTTAACAAATCCTCCAGAGTAGATGTTTTATTGGGCGCAGGAGTCTTTTTCGAATTATTGTGCGCTGGTCAAATTAAATTGGGAAAAGAAAAACCTGTTTTGCAGAAAACGGTTTTGGGTTGGATAGTTTCGGGAGCGATGCAAGTGGGTAGTGAGAATGTGAATAGGACTAATAATAGAGTAATGAGTCATCATGTAGTACAGGATGTTCAGGAACAATTAGAGAAATTTTGGCTTGTTGAGGAATTTCCTATTAGCAAACCGTCACATTCGCGTGAAGAAGAAGAGTGTGAAGAGCATTTCGTAAAAACAACGACTAGGGATGAAACGGGTAGATTTTGTGTAAATCTTCCAACAAAATCCAATTTAAATGAGTTAGGCGAATCGTTGGATATGGCAAAAAATAGGATGTATTCATTAGAAAAGAAATTTGCAAAAAATCCAACATTAAAACAAAGGTATTGCCAGTTTATAGACGAATATAGCAGCTTAGGGCATATGTCAAAAATTAATGAGGATGAAATTGTGAGTGATTCAAAGACTTTTTACTTGCCGCATCACGCTGTTTTTAATGAGTTTAGTACAACGACAAAGCTACGAGTCGTGTTTGATGCGAGTGCCAAGAGTAGTAGTTCGTTATCGTTAAACAGTGTTTTGAAAGTTGGACCAACAATTCAGGATGAGTTATTTAATATTCTTGTTAGGTTTCGACAAAATGAGGTAGTAATAACAGCTGATATAACTAAGATGTATAGACAAGTTAATATTTCACCGGAACAAAGAGATTTGCAACGTATCGTATGGCGAAGCAGTCCAGATAGGGATTTAGAGCATTTCAGATTAAACACTGTTACATATGGAACTGCTTCTGCCGCCTTCTTAGCAACTAGGTGTTTGCAGGAAGTTTCAAATAAGTTAAAGGATAGGTTGCCACAAGTAAGCAAGGTCATATCAAAGTGTTTTTACGTGGATGACCTTATTGTAGGGGCGTCTTCTGTTAGTCAGGCAGTAGAGCTAGGGCGAGAGGTTGCGCATAACTTAAAAGAATATGGTTTCTCATTATGTAAATGGGGTTCTAATACGGTAGAAGTGCTTAAGGCTTTCCCAAATGACAATAATTATCCATCTAATTATTTTATTCCTGAGAGTGATATGAAAAAGACACTTGGTCTGTTTTGGAATCCAAATCAAGACACATTAGAATATACAATTAGATCTAAATCAAGTCGTACCCCAGTTACAAAACGTCTGATTTTGTCGATCATATCGCAGATTTTCGATCCGTTAGGCTTGGTTGGCCCAATTACTGTTCAGGCAAAAATTATTTTACAGAGATTATGGCACTTGCAGCTAGGATGGGATGAGTCCATTCCCCTTGATTTGTTGACATTATGGAGGAATCTTTATAGTGAGTTAGAATTGTTAGATTCTGTTAGGATTGCTAGACACTGTGTTGTATGTGAACCGGTTTGTATTGAAATGCACGGGTTTTGCGATGCAAGTGAGAGTGCATATGGTGCTTGTGTGTATTTAAGATCGTTAAATAAACAGGGTGAAATCGTAGTAAATCTGGTATGTGCTAAATCCCGTGTCGCACCATTAAAATATACCTCGATTCCAAGGCTTGAATTGTGCGGAGCGTTGTTGTTAGCTAGGCTTGTCCATAAAGTAGTAGGGGCGTTGGATATTACTATAGGTAAATCTTATTTTTGGACGGACTCCACAATAGTTTTAGCGTGGCTTAGGGAAGAGTCTAGCAATTGGAAGGTTTATGTAGCAAATCGGATAGCAGAAATTCAGGAGTTAAGTAGCGTTAAGGAATGGAATCATGTAGTGTCGAACGATAATCCCGCGGATATCATTTCTCGCGGAATGAATCCAAGTAGGCTTAGAGAGTCTAATTTATGGTGGCATGGGCCGTCATGGCTATGTCAAGATAGAGAATACTGGCCAATAGGTGATACCAATAATTCCGAGGAAATTCCAGAGCGAAAAAAGGAAAAAATTAGTTTGATTTCTATAGTGCCGGACAAATCGATATTTGTTCTTAAAAGTTCTTTGTTTCAACTTGTAAAAATAGTTGCATGGTGTTTAAGATTTTATAGGAATTTAAACCTTAAATTATGTGATAGGGAGGTTAGTAAATGTTTAACAGCTGAGGAAACAGAAAACGCATTAATTTCATTAGCAAAGGTCGCTCAAGAACAAGAATTTGCTGAGGATTTACGTAGCTTAAAAAAGCATGGACATGTTTTAAGAAATAGCAAACTAAAATCGTTAGATCCGTTCTATGAAAATGGTTTAATTTTAGTAGGTGGGCGATTGCAAAGGTCGGATATGTTGTATAGTATAAAGCATCCTATTATATTACCGCAAAAACATCAATTGACGCGATTAATTATTCTTGATCAACATAAAAAACAATTGCACGCAGGCCCCCAGGCGATTTTAGCTTCTTTAAGAAATAGATTTTGGATCATTAATGGTCGAAAAGAAGTACGCAGTGTACTATCTAAATGTCACATTTGTTTTCGAGTAAATCCGACAGTGTTGAGGCAAAAAATGGGTAATTTACCGAGTGATAGGATTACGCCTCAGAGACCCTTTTATGTTTGCGGTGTGGACATTGCTGGACCATTCAATTTGAAGGATGGTAAGTTGCGTAATAGAGCTATAGTAAAAGCCTACATGTGTTTGTTCATTTGTTTCTCTACCAAAGCAGTTCATATAGAATTAGCGGGAGACCTTAGTACAGATAGTTTTCTCAACTGCTTTAAAAGGTTTGTGTCAAGACGGGGCATTTGTAGACGTATTTATTCGGACAACGGAACTAACTTCGTTGGGGCTAACAACGAGCTAATTAAAATAAATAAAGAGTTGAGCAGGATTCAAGGGGAACATGCGGTTCGCGAATATTGTTTAGAAAATAAAATAGATTGGCATTTTATTCCACCCGGGTCACCCCATCAAGGCGGCATATGGGAATCGGCTATAAAATCGGCTAAGTATCACGTGATCCGTTTAACTCGAAATAGAAATTTCACATTTGAGGATTTATCTACGATACTTTCTCAAGTGGAGGCGGTACTAAACTCGCGACCATTGACTCCTCTATCGTCGGACCCTAATGACCTTCAGGCCCTAACACCTGGACACTTCTTGATTGGAGAAGCCCTGATAGCGATCCCTCAACTAGATGTATCGGATGTTTCAACCAATCGTTTGAAACAATACCACCTTATGCAGCAGGTCGTGCAGCATATGTGGAAACGCTGGAGTGTCGAGTACCTCACCACTTTGCAGAAAAGGAACAAATGGCAGCAGACCTCTCCTAACTTAGAAGTCGGAGAAATGGTTGTTCTGAAGGATGAGAATACCAGCCCACTTCAATGGAAGCTAGGTCGCGTGGTTGCGGTTCATCCAGGACAGGATGGAGCCATCCGAGTAGCAAGTGTCAAGACTCTCAGTGGTGTTGTAAGGCGAACAATACACAAGCTTTGTGTATTGCCTAATCCAGAGCAAATAGAGACTGATATGGGCTTCAAGAAAGGTGAAGTGTAGACTGTAGTGTGGATTAAAGCTATTTTTGACGGTTGTAAGGGTTTATGTTGTTGTTTACTGGTTTTAAGGTCCAGGACGTTGGCTGTTATTGATTTAGAAGGTGTTATTTGTAATAAATCTATGTATACTGGTGTAATCGGTTGTATACTTGTTAGATTTAAGGTAGTGGTTATTTAGGTTTAAGAGTTTTGTATTTTGTTCAATTTGCTCAGTTCAACTTTGTAAAGTAGATTTAAGGTAGTTAGCTAGATTTTGTGTTGAAAGCTTGTGCTTTCAAGGCCGGCGGTATGGCTAGTCATCTCTAACTCATTGATTTCGTTTGTATGTATCTCGTATTTTAAATCTGGCAACATAGCTAACAAAAATGTGAAGGTGCGTGGCCACAAGGAAGATCTCGCTCTCTTTTGTAACCAGCCGTCGGCCATGATAGATAGTTTAGGGTTTACTAGAAAATACAGTCCATTTTGCTTACAATAATTAGTTTCCTTTCATCAAGAGACAATAAATAGGGTTTGAAATAGCAACCCCTCAATAATTCGCTAAGCTTGTCATGAACCTTAGAACTCATGAAAGTTTTGAAATACCAACGCCAGAAAATTATCAAAGCGACAATGAAGCTCGCGATGAAAACATTTTAGACCATTTTAATGCGAACCCAAAAACATTGACTCCAAAAGCTGCAACTGATATGAATATGCCAAGGACTACCATTCAAAGAGTCCTTAAAAAAAATATCGTCCATAAAAGCCTACTATTGTTCAAGATTTAAGGGATACAGACTACCCAAGACGATTAGAATTTTCAAACTGGTTTGTAAGGCAATGTCAAGAAATACCTAATTTCAGCAGGAAAATTATTTAGACCGTCGAGACGTTTTTTAGCAACTGCGGAGTATTCAACAGGCATAATCGTCATTTTTGGGCTAGTGAAAATCCTCATGAAGTGGCTGAACGCAGGCTGTTAGGAACATTAGGCATTTATTCATAGATTTAAGCAAAAAGTATAATCATTTTTATTATATACCTAATAAGTTCACGTTTGTTTGAGTCACCCTATATGTGAGAAATATTATTATTCATATCCTGGCCGGCTTACAGTTTCGCTTAAAAAGAGGAATGTTTTGTTTAGTCTATAATTCTTGATAAGTACATCTTTTGGCGGGGCGTAGCCACTGTCGCCTTACTCCGCTGACGCAATACTTTTGTAAGTTAGTTATCGAGAAAACCTGTCCGTGTTACGTTCGTTCAATTAAAGTTATATTTTAAAAAATAATTCGTGTTTTGATTTCTTGGCCGAGTTATTTATAGGACCGTCGTAGACCAATAAAACGAGTAGTTTTATTATGGTGCGGCGCATAGTGGCGACCGTGACGGGACCTTGATTGAATTGTTATCGTTCTCGGAAAGTGTTTATACGTTTTCGTTAGTTTGTTTTTTCGGCAAAACTGTTTTGAGAGATAAATCTTTACCGCGTTCTGTAGAGCGTTTTGGGTGGTTCGTTACCGGGTTTATCAAAAAGTTTTGCACTGTTTATTGTTGTTGTTAATTCGACGGACCTTTACCGCGTTCTACTGAACGTTTGAGGGTTTGTAACCGGGTCTGTGTCGTCGGTTTCTGATTTTTAAAAATTGCATTTAAAATGTCTGATCTCGAGAAAAAGAAAAAGAGCCGTAGTGTGATTCGGAGTTCATTTACAAAGGCGGCTAATGAGCTTACTCTCGGATTGAGTGCCGTACCGTTGGACTCAGAATCGGTGGATATTACATGGGAGCGTATTAAATCAAAATTTGATAAGTTGCATATTTTGAATAGTGAAATATACGAGCTTTTATTGACAAGTGCGACTGAAGCTGAGCTTGAAAGTGAGATCGAGACTAGTGATTTGTATGCAAAAAGGTTTACTGGCTTGAGGTTGAAATATGAAAAATTAGTGAAATCGCTGGAGCAACAAGATTCAGCCTCAGGTGTTAGTGATGGGTCCCGCAATACAACGAATCATATAACAGGTAGGCGATCTTTTAAATTACCTAGAATAGAATTCAAACATTATGATGGTAGTATAAAAGGCTGGCTTTCGTTTTGAGCCCAATTCCGAAAAATACATGAAGATTCTATATATGAGCATGACAAAATAGAATATCTTATTCAGGCCACAGTTCCCGGAAGCAGAGCTAGACAGTTGGTTGAGAGCTACCCGGCCATGAGTGAGAATTATAAGAAAATCGTAGACAGTATGCTTAGTAGATTCGGTATGGAGGATCTACAGATCGAAGTTTATGTAAGGGAGCTGCTGAAACTAATTTTAACAAATTCAACTTCAAATCAAGGGTTGGACATTGCCACTCTTTATGATAAGATAGAGACTCAACTGCGAGCACTTGAAACACTTGGCATTACTTCTGACAAGTGCTCAGAAATGGTTTATCCTTTAATTGAGTCTTGCTTACCAAATGAATTACTTAGAGTTTGGCAACGTTCTAGCAATTTCAACTACTCTGTTACCTCGGAAGACGAAACGGCCATCGCTTCTCTGGAAATTAGGCTTAAAAGATTAATGAATTTTCTGAAGCATGAGGTAGAGAACGAGCAAAGAATAAATCTAGCGGCAGAGGGTTTTGGTCTTTCAGGTGAAAAATCAGCTGTAAAGGAAAGCGGTGTTAGAAGAAAAGGGATGTTCAAGGAAAATGACGCAGTTCCAACAGCTATAGGGTTAATAAATTGCGAGGTTGAGCCATGTATTTTTTGTGCAGGGACCCATAAAAGCGAGTCGTGTTTTAAGTCGCAGAAAATGACATATAATCAAAAGAAAGAAGTCCTTTCTGGAAAAGGAGCCTGTTTCCGTTGTTTAAAGTCGGGACATCGAGCCAAAAAGTGTAGAGGCCGTTTGAGGTGTGCTATTTGCAGCCGATCACATGCAGTTTTAATGTGTCCTGATTTACGTGGAAATAGG
Organism: Anthonomus grandis grandis; assembly: GCF_022605725.1. NCBI lineage: Eukaryota > Metazoa > Arthropoda > Insecta > Coleoptera > Curculionidae > Anthonomus > Anthonomus grandis. Next base: position 625,104 of record NC_065563.1, read on the forward strand.
GATGTCAATGACTCTCTTAATAGTACTAACGAGAAAGCTACTCCCGTCAAAGACCAAACGTTAGCTAACCAGACGAGTACACCAGTATTTTTGCAAACGTTAAGGGTAACCTTAAGGGGAGTAAATGGTTGCAAGAGTGTGCGAGCTTTGATTGATAGTGGCTCGCAAAGATCCTATGTTCTGAAGAACACTGCTAGGCAACTAGGATATATACCTAAACGGTCAGAGGAAATTATCCACTGCCTGTTTGGCGGACAGGAGGTAGCAAATACTCATAGTTGTTATGATGTCAATATCTGTCAAGGAGACGATTTATTCACATTCGAGGCATTGGATCAAATGAAGATTTCTGGTGAAGTTTCTCCGGTATATTATGGTGTTTGGACTGAAGAAATTAAATCCATGAATGTAGACGTCTCGGATAATCAAATCCCTGGACCCTTTGAACTTTTGTTGGGATGTGACATTGCGGGAAAGTTGTATACAGGAGCACGCTATGAACTGACTTGTGGACTAGTTGTCATGGAGACGCAATTTGGATGGACATTGATGGGAAGGATACCAAATAAGAACCCACGTTCTGATGTAGCTCTGACTACATTGAATTTATTTGTCAAGGACGCTTGCATGAGCAACTTGTGGGAGTTGAAAGCAATAGGTATTCAAGCACCGCCCGACAAGAGAACAAAAGAAGAAAAGGCTATGGCAGCAAAGGAGCTATTTTTACAGACAGTTAAAATTGACAAGGAGGGACGCTATGAAGTGAGACTTCCGTGGCTCGAAGGTCATCCTCCTCTCCCGAACAATTATAAGCTTGCTCAAAAAAGGCTGAACTCAACTGTTGGAAAATTGAAAGGACAAGGCATCTATGAGCAATATGAAAATGTTTTTTTCGAGTGGAAAAACGAAGGAATTATAGAAGAAGTCACTACATTGGCAGGTGAAGACATTAGCGAAGGACATTACCTCCCTCATCGACCAGTATTGAAGAAAAATAGCGCTACTACAAAGATTAGGCCTGTGTTCGATGCGTCTGCGCATGAAAAGGACAAACCGGCACTCAATCACTGCTTGGAGAAAGGAACAAACCTTATTGAGCTCATACCATCGATACTATTAAGATTTCGAGAGAATAGAATAGGTGTGGTCGCGGATATACGCAAGGCTTTCTTACAAATAAGCGTAAATGAACAGGATCAACATTTTTTGAGATTTCTTTGGTTAAATGCTCAAGGTCAGGAGGTGATTTTGCGTCACAAAAGAGTGTTTGGGGTAAACAGTAGTCCTTTTTTACTTGGTGCCACTTTAGAATTACATTTGTCTAAATGCTTGGAAAAATGTTGCGATTCAAGTGCTTATACTTTGGAAACCGTACAGAAGTTAAGCAAGAGTTTTTATGTCGATAACTGCGTTTTAAGTCTACCAGATCAGGAGTTGCTGAAAAGATTTATTAAGGAAGCTAATGCCATAATGTCTGAAGGTCAGTTTGAGCTACGAGGGTGGGAGTATACACGAGGAAAAGTATACAATGAGGAAAATATGTGTGATACTTGCCCTGTTCTTGGTTTGTCATGGTATCCACAGAAAGATATTTTAACCTTGAGCCAAGAATTTATTAAAGATGACATTGATGTTGAAAACGTAGTAGTTTCGAAACGACAAATTCTTTCGATTGCCCAAAAAATATTCGATCCCATTGGATATTTATGTCCTGCCGTTTTGACCCCAAAAATAATTTTGCAGAAACTATGGACAGAAAAAATAACCTGGGATGAACCTGTCGATGTCGTCACCGCTAGTATTTTTAAAGGTTGGATGAAAGAGCTACCATGTCTAGTAAAAATTGAAATTCCACGATGGATAGGTATTGGTGCTGCTCCAGAACAGAAGTTAAGCTTGCATACCTTTTGTGATGCAAGCAAAGATGCCTACGCTTGTGTAATATTTTTGCGTGTAGCTACGGAGGATAAGGTTGCTGTTTTTTTGCTGGCTGCTAAAACGAGGGTAGCGCCACTCAAGAACTCGAGTGCAAAGATGACAATACCTCGTTTAGAGCTGTTGGCAGCGACAATAGGAGCTCGTCTTTACGATCAAGTGATCAATAGTCTTGACTGCAAACCTGTCTCTTTTTTCTGGACCGATTCATCTACTGTCATTTCCTGGATCCAGAGGAAAGAAGAGTGGGGCGTTTTTGTTTGGAACAGGGTAACTGAGATCCGCAATTTGACTATGGCAGAAAAATGGTCTCATTTACCTGGCGTTTGCAACCCAGCCGATTTGCCTTCACGAGGCTGCACCCCAAAACAATTAGTCACGTCAAGATGGTGGGAGGGACCTGCGTGGTTATATAAAAGTCCAGAAGCATGGCCATGTGGTACAACCGTTTTTGATGAGGAAGAGATTGGTGCAGAAAGAAAGAAAAGGTTAGTGACTACGCTTTTAAACACCTGTGGTACTAGCGATTGGAATCTTCAGTATTTTTCTTCATACACCAAGACCATAAGGATGATTGCTTGGGCCTTTCGTTTTATCCATAATTGTAAATATTTCAACCAGAAGATTTTAGGGGAGTTAACAGTGGACGAATATAATGCAGCAGAGATTTTGGTTTTGAAGAAAGTGCAACAAGAGGTATTTTCCGGTGAAGAGGAAAAAAGGATCAGCAGTCTTAATCCGTTTGTTGCTGAAGATGGACTCATTCGTTTGAAATCTCGGGTATCCAATAGAGCGGACACAGAAGACTACCGTTTTCCTATCGTCTTACCGTCGAAACACCATGTTGTTAGTTGTTTGATAATGGAAAAGCACAAGAAATCCTGTCATGCTGGGTCCCAGATTTTACTGAGTTTACTTAGAGAAAAATTCTGGATTCTTGGGGGTAGAAGAACAGTTAGATCTATTACGTCAAAGTGCGTAATTTGCAATAGGTATGAAGCAAAACCGTTTAATGTAGAACCTCCACCCTTGCCAATAGATCGAGTGCGTGATGCGGCCTGTTTTGAGATAACAGGTATCGACTTTGCAGGACCGCTGTACTTAAGAAATGGTGATAAAGTATGGGTGTGTTTGTTCACGTGTGCTATTTATCGGGCGGTTCATATGGAGCTGACCACGTCTATGTCCACATCATGTTTCATACAAGCTTTGCGTCGGTTCGTGTCGAGGCGAGGAAGGCCTAGCACAATTTATACTGATAACGGTACGAACTTCACGGGTGCAGAGAATGCTTTTTCAAAGTTAGACTGGGACATGATTTTGCGCGAAACAGTCGTACAACGGATTTCTTGGCGTTTTAACCCTCCTACTGCGGCCTGGTGGGGAGGGTTTTGGGAGCGTTTCATTGGGATTTTAAAAAGGTTGTTAAGAAAAGTGCTAGGAAATGCCAGATTAGATTATGAAGATTTACTGACTGTTTTGTGCGACTGCGAAGCAGTTATAAACGCAAGACCACTTACCTACGTATCTGGAGACCCTCGAGATTTAGTTCCTCTAAGTCCAGTTATGTTTTTGCGCGATCAAGTTGAAAGTGGTGTCCCGGACTGTGACGCGATTGATCGAGAGTCTTTATGTCGCAAAGTGCGAAGACTGCAGGTTTTACGTCAAGAGCTGCGAGCTAGGTTCCGTGTGGAGTATCTCGGTCAGCTGAAACTTTTGTGCGATAAAAAAGCGACTCGCGAGATTGTAACTGGTGATCTAGTTTTAATCGGTAATGACAATACTCGTCGCTTGAGTTGGCCGGTCGGGCGTGTCATAGAGCTTTTACCTGGTAAAGACAAAAAGGTTCGATTGGTGCGGGTGAATACCGTCGGAGGACAGTTGCTGAGACCAGTGCAGAGGTTATACCCTTTAGAGTGTTGTGCTGTTCCTGAGTTTGAATCCGAGACAGAGGACCAGGACCCAAAGGGAAGCGCGAAAGGAGAGACAATCTACGCCTCCATAGAAGAAAATAATGCGCGAGTTGACGAAGTGAAAACGACACGGTGCGGTCGTATCTGTAGAATCCCGCGACGTTTTTCCTCACGAGACTCACTTCCTAAGAGTTCACTGTAATCAGCGAGAAGTTATTATGTACTCTTAACTTTTACTTTGTCGATGTCAACTCTTGTTGGTGAAAAAATGTTTGTTCTCTCAAAACATTTTTAAGGTGGGAGAATGTTAGGAACATTAGGCATTTATTCATAGATTTAAGCAAAAAGTATAATCATTTTTATTATATACCTAATAAGTTCACGTTTGTTTGAGTCACCCTATATGTGAGAAATATTATTATTCATATCCTGGCCGGCTTACAGTTTCGCTTAAAAAGAGGAATGTTTTGTTAAGTCTATAATTCTTGATAAGTACATCTTTTGGCGAGGCGTAGCCACTGTCGCCTTACTCCGCTGACGCAATACTTTTGTAAGTTAGTTATCGAGAAAACCTTTCCGTGTTACGTTCGTTCAATTAAAGTTATATTTTAAAAAATAATTCGTGTTTTGATTTCTTGGCCGAGTTATTTATAGGACCGTCGTAGACCAATAAAACGGGTAGTTTTATTATGGTGCGGCACACAGGCTACAAGTAACATTTGGATTTATTGTATGGTGTGGTATGTATGGTAAGTTAATTTCCATACATATTTTAATTATTATTTTCCAGTAAAATGCTATAGTTGTTTTTAGATAATCAGCTTATTGGGCTCTTTATTTATCACCAAATATTGACAGGTCAAAGATATTTAAATCTTTTGGAAGCGCAGATATTACCTACCGTGAAAGCTATAATACCTGAAGAACAAATACGGAGTGAAGTGTGGTTTCAACAAGACGGGTGTCCCGCACATAATACTCGGGACGTTCAAAACTTGTAAACGCAAGCATTTAACAATAAACTTATCGCGAACCGCGGTGCTGTAAATTGGCCAGCTAGGTCTCCAGATATTACACCCTTGGATTTTTATCTTTGGGGATATGTTACAAATGAAGTTTATGAGTTTAAACCACCTGCGACTCTCGAACAACTAGAGGACAGGGTTCAGACTGTCTTAAATAATATGAATAAAAACACCCTGCGCAAGGTAACTAGAAGTGTTTTAAAGAAATGTGAAAAATGTTTTAACAAAAATGGCCGTCATTTTGAATAATTTCATTTAATATTATTGTTACAAGTAGTTATTTATTTTATTTAGAAATTACGTAAAAGTATAAGTTAGCAAGTTAGTACGTTAATAATAATTGTGTGTACGACAAAATGCCAATAAAAACCATGGCCAACTCAGCGAAAATAAAACTATTTAATTTTTTGACGTAAACATAAAATATTTTCATAAAGTGTTATACATCATTTTAAAGGGACAAAAAGGATCTTTTTAATTTAGCAAAAAAACAAAATGACCGCCATAAGAAAAAAAGAAGTTGAGGATGGAATCTCAGAACCGAAACGTCGAAAACAAAAACTGAATTCAGGTATGCGTTGTCCTTAAAAAGTCGTCCTAATAATGTTCTTACAGATTTTAAAAATACGTTGAAATAAAAAAAATACAGCCCTTTTTCAAAAATGCAACTTTTTGATTTTTTCCGAATATTTCAAAATCAAAAAAGATAAAATCGTTCTGAAAGCGGCACTTAATTGGTAACTAAATGCCCTACAACTTTCCTCATTTAATTAATTTTCTATCTCTTATAGTTTCCAAGATACCCATACATGTACACCCAATTTGGGCCACACTGTATATATACAAAAGTATATGATACTTCGAGGGAATGAAGAATGAATCCCAAATGAATATCGACCGGTAGCGTCGATATCTGTAACATCTGGATGAAGCATTAGTTTGTTTTCTTTTCGTTTGACACTTGGTATTGACAGACAACATTGGCAGCTGTCAGTAACAACACTGTTAAATGTGAGAAGGCGGCAAGCTATATTTGTATATATTTGACTATTTGTGTTCTGTGTCTTGCATACTAACCATTACCTCTATTTTTTTTCTTTTACGTTGTAGGCAATGGTCAGAAAATAAGTGTGAAATTCCAAAAAAGACCATTTTACAATTCCAGCTTATCGTGTACGCACCCATGGAAGACGGCAAGATAGAAAGTGGCGTGCATGGGGCTGGTAGATAAGATTTTAACTCTCTTCCTGAATAAGGAGGCAGCAATGGCGAAGGGGATCCATGCAAGAAGGACCCATGTATTTAATTTAAAATAGCGTAAGTTAAAATATTCCTCTAAGAAATGTATATCCCTGTTTCTCTTAGGTAATTAAAAATTTAATTATATAGTTTATAACACTTTTGATGTGTGTGAAGCTAGCGTCCGATCGATAACCAGCAACCAAAATTGAGAATGCAGCATATGCTGGTTGCCAGCGACCAATTTATAGTCCGCGCTCCCTGTTATTTAATCAATATAATGCCAGTATCTCCTGAAATTCCCAAGGGATTTTATAAATTTTTTGTCCAGATATTAACAATGAATACCTAAATCGACTGACAATGGTCCTAAGCCTCTACAAACTAAGGTTTTGTTGTGAAAATTAATTAAAAAGTCAAATGGTAAAAAAATTAAAAAGGCTCTAAGTCCCAAAATTCCCAAAGGATTTGGATAAAACTTTTTTTTTATAAAAGATAAATATCTAAATAGATTTTAGATGGTTGCAAACCTCTACAAACGAAAGTTTTTTGGTAAAAAATTATTGAATTTTTAGATGTACAAAAAAAATTTAAAAGCTATAACTTCCAAAACTCTCACAGGATTCAAATGAAACTTTTTTTAATATTAATAATAAATATTTTAAGTGAAGAGATTTAAGAAATGTTGCAAAACTCTCTATTTAAACTAATTAAATTGAGTTATTTTAACCAATCAAAAGGCCATAATAATTTGCCAATTGTTTATTTTTTTATATAACAAATACAAAGATAGTGATTTCTGAGTAGAAATACAAGATCCAAGTCCAGCCAAATAGTAGTATGGAATTAAACCATCGGGGCTAGTAGCTCTAAGTCGTTGATACTACAGTCAGGTCCTACAAAAGGAGTCCAGGTCTTCCCTTTAGGTAATCGCTCTCTTTCAGGAGACAACAGTCAATATTCTCCATAAAGGTCCAATCAAAAATTGCGTTAAAACCACTGGCTGGATTGTTACCAGGATGCCTAGAAAGTATACCCGAGGAGGTTTCATTTATTGTATTTAAGGAAAACTTACATAGGCCCCGTTTGTAGTAGTGTCTAACAATTCAATAATTTTTTACCAAAAAACTTTCGTTTGTAGAGGTTTGCAACCATCTAAAATCTATTTAGATATTTATTATCTATTATAAAAAAAAGTTTTATCCAAATCCTTTGGGAATTTTGGGAGTTAGAGCCTTTTTCATTTTTTTACCATTTGACTTTTTAATTTATTTTCACAACAAAACCTTAGTTTGTAGAGGCTTGGGACCATCGTCAGTCGATTTAGGTATTCATTGTTAATATCTGGACAAAAAATTATTAAAATCCCTTGGGAATTTCAGGAGATACGGGCATTATATTGATTAAATAACAGGGAGCGCGGACTATAAATTGGTCGCTGGCAACCGGCATATGCTGCGTTCTCGATTTTGGTTGCTGGTTATCGATCGGACGATAGCTTCACACACATACACTTTTGAGAGTATAGGTATTTGCTTTTTGTTGCCCTATTCTAAGTCATAATATTTATTATATCAAATAAACAGCTTCTACCATTTATTACTTCTATCATTATAAAACTTATGGAACAATATAATAATGAAATTAGTAAAAGGCCTGGAATAGTATTAGCAAACAGATACCAAGTATTAACCCTATAACAAAAACTAATTTTTAATTCACTAGAAGATACTGTATATCTGTCTTTGCCAACTTATTTAGTTCAGAGCTCTGCAATTTTAATAATTATCAAGAAGCTAGCACATAAAAAATCAAAGGAAGCAGCAATCAGATGGACTGTATCCTTTAATTTTTTAATATTCTTATATTCTTAAAATGGTGAGATTGCTGTGGTAAGATTACTTAAAAGACTTATTTTGTAAACAAAGCACTTGCTTATGGTGTATGGAAAAGGGCATTTCTTTGACCAGGTCAATCATGTGATACTTATTGTAAACTTGATGCTTTCTTTATCATCCATTATAGGGAGATCACAAGTAAAGATTGGGGGCTCTCTCTGTGGTTTTTGATATTTTGTTCGCTTTGATCAATATTTGTAGTTGATGTGACATTTTTTATAGATATGAGGACTGTCTTGGATGCCACTTGTCTTGAGAGAGATTTATATTCTTTTTTTTGAGGGGTGCATGGAGAATGTATTTACTTTGAATAACCAAGAGTTATAAAATTATACAATTAAAATGCAAAAAGACCATATTGAATCTGAGATTTCTTATCTTAGGGTTGTTGATTTTAAAATCACACTTTTCAGTCCAGTCATAATAATCAGATTATATCAGTCACATAAAGGGCTGTGTTCAATATCTACTTGTAAGATGTCTAATATTTATCTCTGGTTGGACATATTCTGGAATACTGATCCCTTGTTTTGTCTCCTTCATTTATGGTTCATTTCTTTGAAAATCATTTATTTAAACAAACTTAGATTATGTTTATTATCTAATAATTAATTTCATAGATTATGTTTAATGAGCTTGGGATAAAAAACAAGTGGTTGTGGCAGTGTCCATTGATCTGAAGACACCTTTTGATGTGGCATCATTATTTTGTTGCTGAAGGGATTTGGGGGTAGTCTTCTTATGAGCATCTTTGAAAGAGTATTTACTATAATAACTTTAGGATCTTCTTTTTAGAAAAAAAATGTCATACGCTTTTTCTCACAAGATTTATGTCCAGTTTTCCAACAAGTTTTAAGTAACCATTTTAATGAATTGACATTAATTGAATTTTACCAACTAATAAATAATGTTAAACCTGAAGAAAGAAATCGAATAATTCAATTTTCTCATAAGGGAAAAACTATTCATTGCAGAATTCAAGAAACTTTCACTAATAAAATTAAGCTATTATTGGAAATCAATGAAAAATTTTATTATAAAATATATTGACAATTGTGAAATCTGTCGAAAATCTAAATATAATAGAAGACATTTGAAACCATTTGAAGTTTTTTATATAGATACACTTATATTAGGAAATAATAATAATATTTTTCTTTATTTCGTACTATAAAGTAACATTATACATGAAAACATATATAAAATAAAATGATATCACCAAAAAAGGCCTATTTAGTAAAAAAACACCTCCCTGACATAACTACATATAAGTTTACATGCTTAGGTATTCACCTTTCAGTTTCACCTTCTGTTTAAACCTGTTTTGATTGATATCCTACAGTTTATATTTTATGTGGAAGTTTATTAAATAACTATGCACATATAGTAAATTTTGTTTTGCTTTAAAAATCAAAACGGTCGTTTTTTGTTCATTCAGTATAAACTTGTTTTTACTAAACCAATCTTTGCTTTTTTGAAACAGTAGATCTTCATTCTAGCATAGCTTAGATATGTTCGGAAACGCCACTAATAAATTTGTCATCATCTACAAATATTCTTAGGGTATTACATACTGTTTGAATATTGTCAATAATTTCAAAAGGCAAGTCATTTATGAACACCATTAATTAAATAATTTAAATTTGTGATATTTTGCTTGTTAACATTACTTGTTGGACTCTATTGTTGAGATAAGCAGTGAACCATTTTAAGGAATTGTTTCTCACCCCATATTACTGTAATTTCTTTATTAATAAATTTCTATCTAAACAATCATATGCCTTAGAAAGGTCTAAAAATATTCCCAATGAAAGCTTTTGCCTCTCCAAATTCCTCAAGACTGCACAAGTGAAACTGCAATATAGCAGTTTGTGTAGATTTACTCTCAAGATATCCATATTGATTATCAGACAAAATATTGCACTCTTTTAAAAAACTGAGAAGCTGATTGCAAATAATTAACTTAAACAGCTTTGAAAAACTTGGAAGTAGGCTGATCGGTCTACAGTGCGTCCCAGGATAAGTGAATTTATATGTAAAAATGACAAAAAATTTTAGGGTTGAAATTTCACAGTTTGGCATCCAGCCCTGCTTAATTAAAAAATAAAATTTTGCATATTTTAATTTTTTTTAAATCAAGCATGTAAAGTATAGATAGATATAAAAAAAATTTATAAGAAAAAGCTGTTTAGAATGCAAAATTAAGCCCGAATATACCGAATTTCATAACCATAGGCTTACTTTGATTTTTACGTTTAAATTATTTATTTATTCTCACTTTACTCGAAGTTTAAATAAAAACCAAATAAATATTAATATTTTAAATAGTGAAAATTATTTTAAAAATTATTGTTCTTGGACTAATTTTTTTTACGATCAGTTGGAATTTTTTCGGCTCGTGGAATGCATGCCGCTTATTTTATTGGGTTCTTTTTTGCTGCATTTACGAGTTTTTGTGGAATTTTTTAAAATTTTACATTTTAAAAAATTACATCACATACATACTCATTACATTCTCAATTAAATGTAGCAGCTACTATAAAACATTGTCACTGTCAAAGTTATATACAAAAAACTTTTAACTTTTAAGATTTAACCATTTCTGATTCCGATTTACGGGGTCAAGCAAATTGTTTATTTCGATCCATTAGCAAATGACAAGGAATTACTAAAACAAAGAATTAGAGATGCTTGGAATTCAATTTCCATTGAACAAGTTAGAAATTCATTTAAAAAAGTTTAGGAAAGGTATTGGAAAATGTTTCGATAATTCGATTGAAAAATGTTTTGAGATAGCTGCATTGAATAAATTTAAAATAAGTAAATAAAATAAATTTTCTTGTTAAATTAGATGTACTATATACATTTTATTACAAACATATTTTTGGGGATGGTTTATAACTCTTAGATCAGTGATTTAACTATTAGATAAATAAATTAGTTAGTTTTTCTCTAATAATTATATATGAATACAAAAATTAATTGGTACACAAAACATAAAACTCAAAGTAGGCCTACGGTTGTAAAATTCGGTATTCGGGCATAATTTTGCGTTCTAAACAACTTTTTCTTATAAACTTTTTTATATCTTGCCTAGGAATACTACTTTACCTACTCATAAAATTAAAAACAAGCTCGCATTAAGACCATGCAGGCCATGCTTTAATGAAATGTGCAACATGTGGCAGAAAACTTCAGATCTTGTTGGAAATGCATATTTTGATAATACTCGCTGATATCTTTTCGGTAGCTCAATTTATTTTTTACTTTTTTAGGAATACTTAAAAGTTCGTTTTGGCTTTATAGGCCTTAACAAGAAGCTTCTATGATTAGCTGCTATATTTATGTGCATTTTATCAACATGTCATCTCACTCTGTGTTTACAATTTTGTATCTGTCTGCATACATTGAAAAAAATCATCAAATAAACATCTAATTGATACTTTACTTCCCTAACTTCCTTATTATTATATTTATAGAGATCTTTTTTATTTTTCTTACATATTAATTTCTTTAGAAAACTTTGATTAAAAATCGGTTCAAATATATTTGTAAAAGCACCCCATTAGCTATTTACATTACAATCATTCTGACCAAAAACGTCAGCCCAGTTCTCTTCTTTTAGTTGTTGAATAAAAAAAGGTTTGTTTCAGAAAAATAGCGTTTATATTGTTTTCGGTATATATACTGGTTTTTAGTTTAGAAGATCATTTTTTGCCGTTTATGATTTGAAATATGAGTTTGCATAGTCATGCCTAGCACACAAGCAATATCAATATTGGTAAATATATTATCGATACAACTATTTAACCTAGTTTTTTCTGTAATTGTTGGTTAGAAATTAAATGAGTTCATGATTGATAAAAGTTCTTCTTTATTTCTATTAGGTTTCAAAAGTTCAATATTAAAGTCACCTGCTATAAATGCTTACTTTTTACTGGCTGTCAAACACAAAAGTAAGTTTTTTATCATCTTTTGAAATGAAAAATGTCTTGTTTTAATTGATTAATTTTCAAAAGTTTTAACCTATTTTGGTACAATAATTTCAGTAGTTTAAACTCTGGTATAGTATTTTTCATTCTGTGGTATTCATAAAACAATTATTTTAGATAACGGATCTGAATTCCAAAATGAAAGTGTTAAAGAATTATTCAAATCATATAATATTAAAATAGATTTTACAACCCCACAACAGCCCGAATCAAACAGCCCTGATAAAAGATCAAATTCAACTTTAATTGAACATATTAGACTTTTAAAAGAAAAAGATAAAAATGAAGACATTGTATGTTTAATGCCATATGCAGTTATTGGTTATAACAATAACTTGCCTAAATTTGACAAAATTATTAATACACTACAACTTTGTTATATTTAGGTTTAGGCTATTAGTGTAAATAAACTTTTTTTATTAAGAAAATTATTATCTTTTGATTTATGTAAAAATATACAGGGGATTCCATTTAACAAAAGTACATTTTTCACATTTTCTCGAAAACCCGATGTTCAATTTTTTTCTGTTTTCACCATTTTAATCAACAGAAAAAATCCTACTAGTTTGCTAATTTAACCGACCCTGTATCTTAAATATTAACAAAGATATCAATAGTGCCGACTTAATCGGAGGCACCTTGTATATATATCACTAGTATCAGTTATACCTATTCTGTATCGCCAAAATCAATTTTTCTTAAACTTACCCCAAAAGCCATTCCTTGTGGTTAGCGATAGGACGTATTCTTATATGGATAAATAATTATCTGCCGAACTACAGTATTTATGTAAAGATTCTCATACTGTCTGCATAATGCTATAACGTGTCGCCCTTTTTGCATAGAACTCCAAGATATTCAAGTTAATAGAATTATGGATGGAAAATGGTTGATATCCATTCCAGGCCAATTGAATGCTCCAGTGTCATGCCCAATTTTCAAAGACAATGTCTTACTTCATAGTTCTTATTTGGTAGAAGCCACCAATGAATGCATTATCCAAATCAAGCCATTCATCTCAAGGACTTATAAACTGAGCCAACTTAACAATGAATGACATATCACTCAAAATTAAAGTTTTCACTTTCATGATAAAAGAAAAATATCGAATCTTCCTACGTTGGACTTAAATAAAATAAATCTTGAAGAAAGATAGAAGCTCTTCAGCCATTCAAGAACAAAAAAGACATTTCAAAGAAATTAAGACTCAATAATAATTATTTTAATATGTATTTTCTTCATAGGAAACTCGATTTATACAGGGTGTTCCACTATCAACGTCACAGGCTGTAACTTCTTTATTTTAAAGTATAATTTTTTAAAAGGAAATGTATACCCAAAATTACTTATAAACACTACCCCCGACAAGTGATCCCCTAAAAATCACCTCAACTTTTTTTTTCAAATGACATCACCATTATTTCTTTTAATGTTTGGAATGCTTGCAACATTATTAATTAAATTTCATTAAAAAAGTATGTATTAACATCAACCTAAGAAATTTAAAATTTTTTAAAGTTAGGCTTTTCTCATTTTTTCATCGTTTTCAATATCTATAATAAAATGAGGTAGTATATTGAAAAGAAGAAACGAGCTCAGAGATCAATTGATTAATTCTCAGCTCCTGTGTATATAAAAAATATCTATTATACTTCAAGTAAATTATTGTATTTAAGATTTATTGAACTTGGATTAAATCAAATATAACAAAAGGTTTCGTTAAAAATTTAAGGTCATATATCTTCTTTTCAATATTTGAGCTCATGACATAGTATTTTCTAAATTGATTTTTACTGTATTACTGATGAAAAAACCCAACAATGTAGGTAACTCATCATGAATTTGCCACAACAGTACAGATTTTACTCAAACATATTTTTATCCAACATGTAGAGCAGAATAAGCATTTATAGATGTAGCAACTAGCAAGCTATCAAGCTCAAGCTACAATTATTTTTTATTTATAAGTGAATATAAAGAAACATATTTTCAAATATTTAAATTATCTGTTTTATTGATTTTTTTAGTGCAGTTACAGCAAGTGGGGCTTTGACAAGCAGATGTATATACCGGGTGGTGCGTCGCCGAGCGGAACATAGGAAAACCCATGTAAATTTTAAGGGGGTCAATTATTGGCTTCCCTGTACATTTTATAGAAAAAATGTAAGATAACTTTTTGAAGAGACCAATCTGGTAAACTCTTGTGCAAAGTTTGAAAAAATTTTAATAAGCGAATCTTAAATTATTCAAATAAATGTAATTGCTAAATTAGCAAATTTTCGGTTCAGGTAAAACCAAACGGACACCAGTAAAATGAATATTGTCACTGACGTGAGGAAAAGTGTCAATAAATCAGTGACAGTTGATATTTGAAAACAAGTATGCATTATTTAATCGACGAAAAAATAGCCATAATTAAGTTAATAAATAATTACTTCATAAATAACTCAAACTCAAAAATGCTTTATTGTCAATATAAACATAGAAGTTGTAGACAAAGCCAATAGACTGTACATTAAAGGAATAAAAACGAGAAACTAATTTAAAGTAAAATAAAATTATATAAAACTTTGAAAAATACTTAAATTCTAATTATTAAAAAATTCACTGAAACTATAGTACGCTTTACTAGCAAGAAATATTTTCGTTCTTGTACGTAGGCTTTTTTCAGTCTTAAGTTGTCTTATTTCTAGTGGAAGTTTCTTAAACAGCTTTCTACCTCCATATATGATAGAGCTACGGACAAGTTCAAAATGAGAAATGGGTAGCCTCAACAAATAATTTTGTCGCGTATTATAGTGGCTTCCTAAGTGGAGCTCCTGTTTATGTTTTCTAAAAACTAAGCAAACTGTTTCCAAAATAAAGATACAACACAGGGTTAAAATATTATGACGGGCGCATGAGTCACGAGGCTTGGCCCCACATAGATATCTAATGGCCCCTTTTTGGAGTACAAACACTGAACTAAAAAGTGAATTTGAACATGAATCCCAAAAGCAAATTCCATATCGAAGATGCGACTCGATAATTGCGAAGCATGCAGATCTGGCGATGGAGAACAATAATAGTCATAATTAAGTCTTACTTGAATGTATGGTTGTGAGATTGATAAAACGAAAAAAAAAACATTTCTTGTATTCGGCTGTACGTCAGATTTGACAAAGCCTTATAACAAATTGTTTGCTGGTGGCTGGTGCCTGGTTTTGCCTGAACCGAAAATTTGTTAATTTAGCAATTACATTTAATTGAATAATTCAAGATTCGCTTATTAAAATTTTTTGAAACTTTGCAGGAGGGTTTGCCAGACTGGTCTCTTCAAAAAGTTATCTTACATTTTTTCTTTAAAATGTACAGGGAAGCCAATAATTAACCCCCTTAAAATTTACATGGGATTTCCTATGTTCCGCTCGGCGACGCACTACCCGGTATAAGCTCACTGTTCTCATCTGGTAGGCCTCTATTCGACTCTGAAAAATTTATATACTAAAAATTATTATACGAAACTATATATAAGTAAACATTACCTATGTTAACATAAAGATAACATGTGAAGTTCCTTGAATTCCTTATACCAATACCGAGTGCACCATACACTTTAGTAGTAATCTCTCAAAATGACTATTGAATTTTATATTACTTTGAAAAACAACTTTCAGATCCTTTACCTCTGTTTTGTTAATTAATAATTTATTAGTTATGAAATAAATAAATTTGATATTAATTTTGCTTAAACCAATTTTCTACAAAGTTTATATTTTCTTGCAACTTCTAGATCTTATTAAGTCATCAACAAAAAGGAGACTTTTCCAGTGTTTTACCACCCTTGGATGGCTATCAATAGGAATTCAAAAGAGCAACGGCCTCAAATTACTGCCCTGTGGCACAGCAGAAACTGCAGAAAAACCCTCAGACATTGATTTTACAACTTTAAAAACCTGTTGTAGTGAGGTCAGGTATGTTTTCAAATTGTAGCGTTTTTACCGTTAACGTGTAAATTAAAACACTCGATGTACAAAAATAGTCAACCGATTTATTTTATACGTACACACTAAACACGATAACTTAAGACTACTTGAAATATTTATTTACTACTATTTATGTCAATTTGATAGCACCATGAAATGTTTTAAGTCTCCAGATCCACTTTTTTGTGGCTCAATTCATCATATTTTTTATACCTGTAATTTTAGAGTAGACAACAATGTAATGTTGGATTCACTTAAAGTTGAGGAATTTTATTTTGATTTTAAAAATGGGAACCATCAGGGTTTAAATGATTATTTTTTTTCTATAAATTGGGATACTATTTTTAATGATAGCGATATTAACATTATGGTCTCAGAGTTCTATAACATTTTAAATTTTGGTATACAATGTTTTGTGCATCAAAAAAGATATAAGACATCTAGCTTTCCTCCATATTTTTCTACCGAATTAAGAAGATTGGTATTTCTCAAAAAAAGTAAGCATAAAAAATACCAACTATCCAATGATGAAATAGATTATCATGAATTTACCATTCTGAGAGCTCAGTGTAAAAGGTTAAGTCAAGAGTGCTACAGAAATTATCTTGCTACTTTGAATGAGAACTTGACTAGTAATCCGAAAAATTTTTGGAAGTTCGTTAATAAGAAAAGAGCATCTAACATTGTGCCAAGGGAAATGTTTTTAGATAATAGTATTGCAACTGATGATCAGCAGATTGTTGATTTATTCGCTACTCACTTTTCTGCAGTCTATTCAAATGCAAACACAACCTCACCTGAAAAGTCTTTCAGCCAAATTAATATTGACTGTCCTGTCATAAGTCTGGCTGAGGTGTTTGATAAGCTGGGGGCTTTGCCTAATAAGTTAATGATTGGTCCAGATGGAATCCCCAATATTCTTTTAAAAAACTGTCGATATGTACTATCACAGCCACTATGTAAACTTTTTAACTTATCTCTTATTTCTGGAACATTTCCAGACATATGGAAGGAAGGTTATATTTCTCCTATTTTTAAATCAGGATCGACGGATGATGTTAGAAATTATTGTAGTGTGTCCATAGTGTCATCCATCCCCAATTTTTGACAGCCTTATGTTTGCCCATTTAAATTGGCAATGTAGAGAAATTATTGTTGAGGAACAGCATGGTTTTAGAGGTGGTCGGTCCACTCTTACAAATTTACTCATATACCACAAGTTGTCAGATGCCTTGGAGAAGGGGTATCAAATTGATGCTGTATATACAGACTTCTCCAAGGCGTTTGACAAGGTAAATCATTTGTTATTAATTGAAAAATTGAAAAATATAGGTTTTTCTGATAGATTGCTAAAATGGTTGCTTAGCTTTCTTAGTGATAGAAAGCAAGTGATTAAACTTGGTAATTTTATGTCTGGGGTGATTGAAGTTTGTTCTGGAGTGCCACAAGGGGGACACTGCTCTCCTTTGCTATTTAGTTTGTTTGTTAATGACCTTAGGGCTGTCTTGGAGTATTGTGAATTTTTAATGTTTGCTGATGACCTCAAACTTTTTTCTTGGTTATTATGAATGAACTTGATATCAGCCTCTTACAGTGTGGTGCCAAAATAATTTGTTGGATTTGAATATTAATAAATGCTTCCAAATTTCATTTCATAGGAAAAAAAGTAGGATACCATCATTTTACATAATTAACGGCCAGAAACTTCAATTAAAGGATGGTGCTAAGGATTTAGGAATACTGTTTGACACAAAATTAAACTTCTGCAATCATATAGACCAAATAGTAGTAAAAGCTAATAGAATGTTAGGTTTTACTCTTAGAAATTGTGAGGGGTTATCGTTGCAAGCTGTCAAATCTGTATATGTGGGATTGGTACGATCACAGCTTGAGTATGGCTCAATTATCTGGACTCCCCAGTATAATGTCTATAAGTCATTACTGGAGAGTGTGCAAAACAAATTTTTAAGATATTATAACTACATGTTCAATTTGGATCTTATTGCTAATCATGATTATTCTCAAATATTGAATTATGTTAAAGTTTTGTCTTTGGATAAAAGAAGAACAATGTTTGACATCTGTTTTATCTATAAGTTGTTGAATGGTATTATATCCTGTCCGGATTTACTTTCCCAAGTTAAATTTTCTATTCCTCAGAGAACACTTAGACAAAATAATTTATTTCATTTTGGGTTCCATAGAACTAATTATGGTAAAAACTCTTTTTTGGTGAGATCTCTAGATTTTTTGTATCAGGAGGAGAGGCTAGATGTTTTTGGCAATTCATATGGGTCTTTTAAGGGTAGTTTAATGAAAATTTTGAATACTTAGTATTGTTCAATTAATATTTTTAATTAATATGTTGTTTGATGGGTGAACCAAGTGCGAATTTATGTTCCTAATCTATTAGTTAATACAAAGATATTTTTTTTTTGTTTATTTACTTTAGAGTCTTTTTTTTAACTCTTAATAGTTTAAGTAAGGATTATTAATTATTGACATAACTGTATTTTATAATTTATTTTTTTTGTAATGGAGATTTCCCGTTTAATGAATAAAAAAAAAAAAAAATTAAAAGTCGCGCCATTATTCTGAAGAATTAACTTGACTCCTAGAACCTAGCGGTTTTTATTATAGAGAAGGAATGAAAATTAAAGTTTATGAAAGAAAACTCAATTTTTTTTAAAATAACGTATAGTGATGCTATGGTACGTTAGGGTCTTAAGTATGTCTGAACAATACAAAATGTGTATTTGCAATTCACTACAGAATACAAGTTAACACATATTCGAAATTTTAAACATGCGCGTGAAATAATAGAAGAGCGCATATTTATTGTGAAATATTTTTAGTTATTTAATTTAATTATCTAAAATTCACAAACTGTTAAAGTGACAAATATTCTTTCAAAACTTAATTCAACCGCTTATTTGTCCTCAAAGAATTCAAAATTGATTGACCAAAGCATGACCAACTTAGCTTTATAATCCGTTATGTAAAAATAATTTATTGTGACATTAAAAAAACACTCTGCATTCCATAATCTAAACCTAGGGTTGAATGATGCTGATCTACTTCAAATTAGTTTTTTTTTAAGATATAATTAACAGAATATGTTTTTTTAGTGCCAGTGTTAAGAGATGGGATTAGGGAATTCAATTCCGCACCAAAACTTCAATCCCGCAAACCTGCGAGATAAAAATCATCGATCCCGCGGATCCGCAAGAATCCGGGATTGTTAACAATATATATATATAACTTTTTGTAATAAACCTATTAAACATGCTAATTGCTAAGAAAAAGTCTTATGTCTTATGCAATTATAAACAAACTATGGTAGCATAGAAGAACTAATGTCATCTGAGCCCGAGCGCTTAGAAATAAGGGTAGAACTAGTAAACTCTTCGAGCTACTGGCACTATCAATGTCAATAACATCACTCTCGCTATTATTCTTGGATTTTAAATTCATATTATGCTTCATTGCTAAGTGGGTGTGAAGACCTTCGGTAGAACGAGCAGAGGTTTTAATAATGCTTGGGCATAACTTACATTTAGCTGCAAAACCATCTTCAGATTTTAAGAAATGTTTCCAAACTAAACTTGAGCTCTTTATAAACCACACTGACACTCATTTTAGCTTACATTTTAGCTTACAGATCATTAGTTTACAATTGATGTAATACGTAATTTATTTAACTGAAGAAATCGTTTCCAAGCACTAGTTAAACGCTTTCCACTTACGCACATACGCACACACATAAATCGGAAAGTAAAATAACCTGTTTGTTTTGTTTCACTTATTTCCAATAGCCCAGTGGGAAATCCCGGGCGACGAAGCGTCGGCGCTCGGGGATTCCCCTTTGATTTAAATCCCTGCAGTAATGCAATTATATAACAGATGTCCGACTAGATAAATCCGTAATTATTTGTGAGTGGTTTTTTGCTTTCTGAGGCGTTTTAAAAGACATTTATAGTTTTGTTGTCGACAACGGAATTTTAATATTGATTCCCGCAGATCCCGCACGGAAAATCCCGCAATGTTGATCCCGCAGAAACTTGGAGGGATCCCGCAATTGCGGGATTGGATTCCCTAGATGGGATGTACTATGTACCGGGCGGCCACTTAAGCGAGGTAAGCGGCTGTATCTCAAAAACTAATAATCGTAGAACCTTCATTGGCCGGCTACTAGGGGGCGTTACGGCTACTTCAAAATTTAAAATTCAATTTTTTCAAAAACATTGCAATAACGGGTATCTTAAAATATTATTGTAATAATCTTCAAACATTTCCACACAAAAAAGTTTTAACAAATACTTGTAAAGTAAAGTGTTGAAAAGAGTTTTTAGCTTAAGTGAGAAAAACAGCTGAAAACTGGCTCTGGATGGGCCGATTCTTCTAAAATAAGTTTTGGTTAAAAGGCTCTCTACTGCTTTATTTTTATATCAAAAAAATATTACTGTTAGCTTTCGCTAAAATCCGATAGGGGCATTGACTTGGTGATTTACGTTATTTAACCAGTTAACGATACATATTTTTTTATGCTATTAAAAGCAGGGAACAAAGCTGAACAGATTGGTAAAAACCGCATTCAGATATAACTACTCAAACCAAAGTTATTACAAAAAATTTAACCATTAAAAAATTAAAATTACAAAAATCGTCGTAAATTCCTATTGCCTTAGTCGAATTGAGAAAACTTGTGTTTAAATGAATGTTCGTTTAAAGGAAAAACTTAATATAAGTAGTTTTTCGAAAATCCGCGAGGCGGCGTTCTTTTATATAATACATTTATATTAATAGATTTATTTAGACCGTTTTTTTTAAACATCATTGCTCTAGTGTCGTCCTAGCTGTTCAAAATGGGCGCCACTATGTTCACGCGTAGCTGCAATTTTTCCCTCGTAGAGATGACTCAATAGACTCAATCTCCCAATAAAATTGGCAATGTGTTTCTGTGGAACTCAAGATGTTACCTCTTAGTGCCTCGCCAAATTGTGCCACCTATTATACCACATCATACATTTATACTACAGCGTCCTTGATGCTGAACTTCTTGCTTCCAATGGGAATTTATGAAGACCAATAATGTATATTGTGGCGATTTACCCCACCATTGCTATTAAAAGTAGACTCGCCTGTCCAAAGAATTCTGTATAGAAATTGAGGGTTTTCGTTAACCATTCCCAGAAGCCAATGGCAATAATCGAGTCCATATCGAAGTCCATATCTGTCGCAGCTTAGTGCAGAACGACATGATAGGGATGTAATCTGAAAGTAAACTAAATTTGAATCAATATGAATCCTATTTGATTAACCTCTAAGATATTATATATACAGGGTGGTTCAGTTTAAGCGTCATTAATTTTAATACGTGATAGAAAATTTAAAAAGAAATAGACTTTCATTATAAAATTTTTCTCAGAAATTTTTAATAACAAAGATACAGGGTGCTAAAGTTAAGAATAATTAATTGTTTATTTATCATAACTTTTAAACTACCTGCTCAATTTTAATTAAATTTCGCATGCAGGTTATTGTAGTGAATTATCAAGTACTGATGAAGCCAATTTCTAATAAAATTGTCAGTGGCGTAACATACAGAGGGACTTGGTCCTTTTTTGTCTCAAATCTGCAAGGTGAAAAAATATTTTTTTATATGAAGTCAACTGTTAGATTTTCCATTTAATTTGGAAAAAAAAGTTACCCTTGCAAAATTATGATTAAAGGTACTGTTTTTAAAATATCTTAGTTTAGTGCGAGAAGCTTGTCAAAAACGGCTGCAAATTTTTTTTTGACATTTTGGTGACATTTCAAGTATACCGGGGGGCACTTTTTGTATAATTTTTGACATTTGTCCCTTCACCCCCCTAAGAGGGGGGGAGGGTCACTTCCTTATTTTAAATGGAATGACGTGTTTTTTATTCTTAAATACGAATCTACATAAAATATGTCTGTTTACAGAAAATTTTTAAAATTGCTCTGCTGGTTACGGAATTATGATCAAAAATGTTTTGATTAAATTTAAAAATAATTCGAATATTCTACTACAATAAAAACAAATTATTTCCTACTTTTTAACTATTTATCGTCTATGTATTATGCCTAAGGAGCTGTTCGAAGTGACCGCCGCCTTCGACTTCCAAACACTTTCTTATCCTTTCTTGACATGAGTTTCGTACCCGCTGTAACATTGCTGGTGTCACTAATGAACAAGCAAAACGAATCCTGTTCTTCATGTCTCTGGAGTTGTAGGTGCACTAGCCATTACTTTGTCTTTTATAAATCCCCATAAAAAAAAGTCAAGGGGGGTCAAATCTGGCGAACGAGCAGGCCAGTTGACAGGACCACCTCGACCAATCCACCTGTTTTCAAAAATCTCATTTAAGTAAGTACGGGCCTGTATGGCATAATGGGGTGGAGCTCCGTCCTGCTAAAACCATACGTTAGGAGTAGACGAGGTAACTGATTTCTTAAAAAATCTGTGTAGACCTGTCCATTTAAATGACCTTGGAAAAAATGCGGACCAATAACTCTATCCTCGAAAATACCACACCATACGTTCACAGACCAGGGATGTTGATTTGGTACAGTTCTCATCCAGTGAGGATTATTGGCTGCCCAGTAATGCATGTTGTGCCTGTTTACCTTTTAGAAAAACAAACAACCAAAACTTGAATATGTTCTAATTTAAATAAGTTAAATCTTACCTGCCCGCAATTATTAAAAGAAGCCTCATCAGAAAAAATAACGTTTCTCAAAAAATGGTTATTTTTACGCATTTTTGTTGAAATCCAAGTGCAAAAATTAATGCGATTCTCAAAATCATGTCCGTAACGCTCTTGATGAAGTGTAATGTGGTAAGGATGAAACTTGTACCGGTGCAGAATTGTTATAATTGATGATTGACTAATTCCAGCATCTAAAGCAAGCCGCCTGGTACTGATTTGAGGATCAATAGCTACTGCTCCTAATACAGCAACTGCCTTATTTTCATCTGTTTGCGTTTTAATCCGATTTCGTCGTTTACTTTTTGGACTACCAGTCATACGACTTCTGGTCTCCAGTCTCTTAAATTCCATATGAGATTTTGGAATATCCGGAAACCTCTCGGCCCACACTACTGCAGCCTCCCTATAATTTTTTCTGCACTCCCCCAAAATTAATAACATATCTACTTCTACATTGAAATTCGCTTCCATTTTTTTCTTTTTAAACACAATTTACTTGTTAATAACACGTCAAAATTTTTATGTGACACTGCTTGTTATGTTGCCATGGAAATCCTACTGTTACTAGGATTTTCATTTCCATCCATACTAGTAAAATAAACAGTAGGATTTCCATGGCAACCGGCTGTTATTATGGTAAAATATTCCAATTATTTTTAAATTTAATCAAAACATTTTTGATCATAATTCCGTAACCAGCAGAGCAATTTTAAAAATTTTTTGTAAACAGACTTCATATTTTATGTAGATTCGTATTTAAGAATAAAAAAACACGTCATTCCATTTAAAATAAGGAAGTGACCCTCCCCCCCTCTTAGGGGGGTGAAGGGACAAATGTCAAAAAATATCACAAAAAGTGCCCCCCGGTATACTTGAAATGTCACCAAAATGTCAAAAAAAAATTTGCAGCCGTTTTTGACATATCGCATTGTAACACTTTAAAAAACTCACCCTGTATATACTCAGGGCAAAAAAACGTCTTTTTGAATCAAGTTAAAGTTAAATTACATCCTAAATTATGGTTTTGACGTTTTAACTTATTATTAGTTTACAAATAAATTTTATTTGCAAAACCTACTTTATACGCTACCTAATATAAGTTCATTCAAATAGTAGGGTCGTTTTGAGACACTAGAGCAATGTTTTAAAAATTGTATTTAATAATTTCTTTTAAAAGAATACATAAAATTTAAATATCGTTACGGTCCCTGATGTGATCAATGGTTTCCGATTATTATTTCAAAACTGCTCAAAAAACAATTAAGATTTACTATGGTAAAGTCAACACTATTCATCAGATATACAGGGGGTTTCGGGAGGAAACGGACATATTTTGGGAACATGTTCAAAGGTGAAAATAAGATAAACCAACCCATACGTTTTAATCCGATTCTAAACGAGTTTTTTTATAAGATTTTTTGTTTTAAAAGAAACACAAACAAATACTAGTAAAAAACAAAATTCCACTAATTTAAAATGTTTTCGAAAACACCATCACCAAGTTCAAGGCAAGCTGCAGTACGCTTGTTAAGCGCTCGTGTTGCACAGGGTGGCCAGATAAGAATGCAAAGTGCTATATCTTGGAAACTATTCGTCGTAGAGACTTGCGGTAAAAAATTTTATGACTAAAGTTGCCAAAAGAATACCGTGGAAAATATTTTTAGATTTCAAAGATGGTCGCCCCCTGGCGTAACCGCCATCTTAAACATTTTAAGTGATTTTTCACTGAAATCTACCCAGTAAATGTTACGAAAAAATATATGCTTTTTAAAGCTGAGCTCTACTCGAGTAATTTTTGTTTAACACTTTGTGACGTATCTATTAAAATAAAGTGGTGGGGCATAATTCAATGTTCCTTTAAATAAACAGCTGCAACTCCTAAACGACTGAACGGATTTTAATAAACTTGGTCTCGTTGGAAAAAACATTTATTGCTCCATCAAATCCCTCTTATCTGTAATATGTCTAGTTCTTAGAAATGCCGCTAGAGCGCGTTTTTTGATCTAATAACAGAAAATTGCAAAATTCTCTAAAAAATTAAATGCAATAATATGACTTTTTTTTCATAAAAATTTAGTGAAATGATAGCTAAATAGGCCAGTGAAAACCGTATCTCGATATCTTATTCGTAGCCTGAAATATCGAAGAAAGAATATTTAGATATCATATAATTTTAATAATTGAAAGAACTCGTCCATTATCTCAAAGAGACCTACGTAACTAGAGAAAAAATGAAAACTCCAAGTCTCAGTCTGAAAATGTCTTTTTAATTAATCAGGTGGTGACATGTTTCGCTAATAAAGCATCATCACCTACAATAAACAGAAAAACACACGTAACTACAATAAAACCTTACACTAAAACAAAATCAAATATTAAAAATTAGATAAAATTACCTTATAGCTTGGTGACCTGCTAAGTACAGACACATATATAGATTAAATATGAGAATATTTTGTAATAAAAAAAACAATAACACGGCACAAAAATTCAACAAAAAATATAACAAAAACGTGACGGGTGTAGGATTTGAACCCACGCTCCAAAGTCGATCTCGGTGAAACACCAGACCGTTAACCACTCGGCCAGCCCTGCCTATGAATATTGGAGTCAAAGGTATATATGCGTATCGTGAGCAGAAACGAGAGGTTAGATTAGATTATTAAAGATAAGTCCTGGTTCAAAGGTGAAAACATTATTAACGCATGTCAAATTTGGACTCTTTTTGGCTTTGGTGATTTCCATTTTCTCCAAGAGATCCAACTTTCTACTCTTAGGGCACTCGTGAACAATGGAAACATTTTCAGGGACGGAAAAACTATGACCCGCTGATAATAAATGGTTAGCAAATGCTGACTTAGTTTCTGTGGTGTTGGTGTCCCTGAACTTTTTAACGAGGCTTAGGTGTTCCTGTACCCTTGTGGATACTCTCCTTCCTGATTGTCCTACATAAACGGCAGGGCAATCCTTACAATTAAGACAATATACACCCGATTTAGATAGAGGATCACTTTTATCCAACGTCTTTACTAGGTTCTTTCTTAGCGAGTTAGTCGTTTTGAAAGCTATGGAAAGGCTGAAAGGCTTAAAAAATTTTGCAAGTTGTTGAGAAATGCCGCCGAAATAACTAAGGCATCTAAAATTATTATTGTTGGTGATGTTGTTCGGTGGGTGGACGATGTGATAGGTCAGTTTATATTTATTATAAAATTTGTAATATACTTCAAAAGAGATACTGTTATTATTTCGGTATAAGAGAAGATCTAAAAAGGGTAATTTTCTGTTTGTCTCTCTTTCCAGCGTAAAAGAGATTTGATTATGAAGGGAGTTAATAAATGACAAGAAATCTAATAAATCATTCTCGTCACCAACCCACAACACGCACACATCGTCCACGTACCTCTTATAAGCTCTCAAAAAGCCCGCAAAACGACTTTTCATGATTTTCTCCTCCAAGTGACTCATGAAGACCTCGCTCAAAAATGGTGAAAGACAAGAACCCATGGCGAGACCAGATTTTTGCCTAAAGAATTGATCATTAAATTTGAAGAAATTTTGTTCCAAAACCAATGATAAAAGGTGGATAAGATTATCTACCACCAGTTTTGGTAAAGTACTATTATTGTTTAGCAGGATCTCAACCAATGTTAAACAATCTGACGAGGGTATGCTAGGGAACAAGTTCTTTACATCTAAGGAAAGCAAAATGGCATTGTTTGGAACATCTATTTGCTTTAGATAATTGGCAAATTCAATTGAGTTTTTAATGGAGAATTCGTTCCGAAAACCAGTTACTTCTCTTAAAGTATTGTTAAGCCAAGAGGATAATTTATAGCAAGGAGAGTTTACGAAGGAAACTACTGGTCTTATTGGGTTTCCCTCCTTATGAATCTTAGGTAAGCCATAGAGCACAGGAGTACGTGGGTTTATAGGGTATAGGTTAGATTTAGAGGTGTTAAAGTATTCCAGAGTTATAAGACATTAATCTAGAGAATTCTTAAGTTTTGAGAAAAAACTAATCGTTGGATCCCTAGTAATAGGCACGAAGTCGTCAGTCGATAGAAATTTCGTCACTTTAGCCACATAGTCGAGTCTTTTCATGACTAACAAACAAGAGCCTTTGTCTGCTCTGGAAATTAGAAGATCGTGCGTTTCAATTTTGTTTTTAACAGAATTAAGGTGTTGTTTGTTGTAATTATTAGGGACAGAGTTATGTCTCTCAGAGTTAAGAAAATTAATTATTTTTGACCGAAATAATAACAGTATCTCTTTTGAAGTATATCGCAAACCTTCTGCCACAGATAATATTATCCAGTTTAATTCCAATTCTCCTTATCAACAAAAATATGCAGCCTTTAATTCAATGTTCTACCGTTTATTTAAATTACCTCTGTCCAAAGACGCTTTTCAAAAAGAACATAATATTATAAAAACAATTCCTGTAAACAATAATTTCTCACTTTACAGCTTGAACAAATTATATTACAAATTTCATAATAAATATAAACTGTCCTATCACATTGTCCACCCACCGAACAACATCACCAACAATAATAATTTTAGATGCCTTAGTTATTTCGGCGGCATTTCTCAACAACTTGCAAAATTTTTTAAGCCTTTCAGCCTTTCCATAGCTTTCAAAACGACTAACTCGCTAAGAAAGAACCTAGTAAAGACGTTGGATAAAAGTAGGATGTATATTGTCTTAATTGTAAGGATTGCCTTGCTGTTTATGTGGGACAATCAGGAAGGAGAGTATCCACAAGAGTACAGGAACACCTACGCCTCGTTAAAAAGTTCAGGGACACCAACACCACAGAAACTAAGTCAGCATTTGCTAACCATTTATTATCAACGGGTCATAGTTTTTCCGTCCCTGAAAATGTTTCCATTGTTCACGAGTGCTCTAAGAGTAGAAAGTTGGATCTCTTGGAGAAAATGGAAATCACCAAAGCCAAAAAGAGTCCAAATTTGACATGCATTAATGATGTTTTCACCTTTGAACCAGGACTTATCTTTAATAATCTAATCTAACCTCTTGTTTCTGCTCACGATACACATATATACCTTTGACTCTAATATTCATAGGCAGGGCTGGCCGAGTGGTTAACGGTCTGGTGTTTCACCGAGATCGACTTTGGAGCGTGGGTTCAAATCCTACACCGTCAGTACTTAGCAGGTCACCTAGCTATAAGGTAATTTTATCTAATTTTTAATATTTGATTTTGTTTTAGTGTAAGGTTTTATTGTAGTTACGTGTGTTTTTCTGTTTATTGTAGGTCTGATAATGCTTTATTAGCGAAACATGTCACCACCTGATTAATTAAAAAGACATTTTGAGACTGAGACTTCATTTCATTCATTCAGGAGTTTTCATTTTTTCTCTAATTTTAATAAGACGATATTACACCGATATTTATTGTTATTTATTTGTCTTTTTTAAAGGTTCAATGATAAAATATCTTAATTTAATAATTTTTAAATAATTAAAATATTCTTTGTTCAAAAAATTAAAAAAAAAACGCGTAGGGGCATAATAATCAATGCATATAAAATGCAAGTGCAAGGTAGGCAGAATATTGAAGAGTAGGCCATGGAGGAAAAAACAAATGCCTAAAATCAACTTGTCAACAAATATTAAAATTAGGCAGTCCAATTTGTGTTTGTTGCACACATAAGTAAAGCGTTAAAACTATTAAAATGCCTTTTACAAATGATGAAGCTGTCGATATGATTGCGGCATATTTTGAATGTCTTCAAAATGCTGCATTGGCTCAAAGGGTATACAGAGCTCGATATCCAAATTGGCGTTTACGCGATGCGAGAATTTTTCCGCGTTTAGTGCGAATTTGCGTAATACTGGCAGCTTTCGACCTCAGTTGCGAAGACACTCGGCTAGAACAAGGGAAGACAATATTATTAATGTCAATCCCCATTGAATTCCACGTATTCTTTAAACATTTTAAAGGATCACAGGTAAATTTTTATGTCACAAAAAATACTACTTTACATAATTATTTCGCAATGTGTTTCTTTCAAATTTTTAGACTGCGCCCATATCATATGGTTTTACATCAAGCCTTGAATCATGGAGACTTTGACCGACGGTTAGATTATTATCATTGAATGTTGGGCAGTATTAGGGAAAATAGAGGATTTTTATCCTAAATTCTTTGGACAGATGAGGCCACTTTTAGGAGGGATGGAAACATAATTTGCATAATATGCATTATTGGTGTGACAACAATCCTCACTGGTTGCGGGAGGGCCCACATCAAGGCCATTGGAGTCTCAATGTGTGGTGTGGCATTCTGGGCAAAACTATTATAGGTCCCTATTTCTTTGATCAACCACTAAATGGTGCCGTATTTCTTAATTTTCTGGTGAACCAATTGCCTCTTTTATTAGAAGATATACCCCTGCAGTTACGACGAAATATGTTTTTGCATTTAGACGGTTGCCTAGGAGGACATGTAGATTTAAGATTTCAAGAGAGGTGGATTGGGCGAGGAAGTCTATTTCCTTGGCCACCCCGATCCCCAGACCTCACCTGTTTCGACTTCTACCTATGGGGTCGGTTGAAAGATATTGTTTACCAAATTCAACCAACAACTAGAGACGACATGAAAATAGGAATATAAGAAGCAATTTACAGCCTGTCAAGAGCAGAAATTGAAGCTGCTGTAATGTCCGCGCATAAGCGGCTCCAACAATGCATTAAGTTTGATGGAAGACAGTTCGAGCATTTAAGGAGGCATTAGTTTTATTTCAAAATCGGTAATTTTTGTTATTATGGCCATACGCGTTTTTTTTTTTAATTTTTGAAAGAATATTTTAATTATTTAAAAATTATTAAATTAAGACATTTTATCATCGAACCTTGAAAAAAGACAAATAAATAACAATAAATATCGGTGTAATATCGTCTTATTAAAATTATATGATAACTAAATATTCTTTCTTCGATATTTCAGGCTATGAATAAGGTATCGAGATGCGGTTTCCACTGGCCTATTTAGCTATCGTTTCACTACATTTATATGAAAAAAAGTCGTATTATTGCATTTAATTTTTTAGAGAATTTTGCAATTTTCTGTTATTAGATCAAAAAACGCGCTCTAGCGGCATTACTAAGAACTAGACATATCACAGATAAGACGATTTTGATGGAACAATAAATGTTTTTTCTAACGAGACCAAGTTTATTAAAATCCGTTCAGTCGTTTAAGAGTTACAGCTGTCAAAAAAAAATTGAATTACCCCTCACCACTTTTTTTTAATAGATACGTCACAAAGTGTTAAACAAAAATTACTCGAGTAAAGCTGAGCTTTAAAAAGCATATATTTTTTTGTAATATTTACTGAGTAGATATCAGTGAAAAATCACTTAAAAAGTTTAATATGGCGGTTACGCCCCCTGGCGACCATCTTGGAAATCTAAAAATATTTTCAACGGTATTCTTTTGGCAACTTTAGTCATAAAATTTTTTACCGCAAGTCTCTACGACGAATAGTTTCCAAAATACAGCACTTTGCATTCTTATCTGGCCACCCTGTACGTTTAATTGATTGGAGATTGTTTTTAATAATATTTGAAGCATTTTAAATTTCCTTGTGGAGTCCTTCTACGGTTTCTAATGGTGCACATAGGGGTATTTCATTAATCTATGCGGCCAAAATTATTTTTTTGTTTTTATCTATGCCAAAGGATATTTTAAAGTAAATAACATCTTATTTTAATAAGTGAAGTATATTTAATATAAAAAAAATTAATAATAATAAAATTAATAATGATAAAAAAACTAACATTCGTCAAATAAAATATCATCTTCGCTGTCTGATGGATCTGCAGTAGTTACGCTGTCTGGAGGACTGGCAGGCATCAGAAGTGTTATGGTTTCTGGTAGAAAAGATCCCAATTTTCTTCTGTTTACTTTCCTTATGCCACTTAATACCGGATCGGAACTTAAAAGAAGCCGATTAAAAATGTCCCTGTTGCAGTCCTTCCTGGAGAATTTTCGGGCAAAATCTTGAAGGTATGCTCGGAAATGTTTATTTCGGGCTTCTGCAGCCTCTTCGGAGAGCTGTCCAATGGGCAATAATGCATTTTTTATTATAACTGCACCATGAATAAGTACTTTATGCATAGTTGGACTCATTGGGTGCCAAGGGTACAGACTAACATACAACCTAGCAGTTTCCAATGCATATATGTTGTATTTTTCATGATTAATTATATAACCACTTGAAATTACTTCCAAAATTACTTTTAGTCTATAGATTAGCTCATAGCTAATGCCAGTTATTTCTGATGACAGTTTTGGGTCCTCGAAAAACCTCCTGCTCGTATTGCCGTCATTTGTATTGCCGAAATTAGCCTTTGGCATATCCACTAAGAGTCCAGTTTCTCGGCGAAATCTTTCCTGAATTTCCAGCTTTCTCTCCTTTTCCATACTTTTTTCTGTTTCGGTCTTTCGGTCTCTGTATTTTTTCACCGGCAATTTATATGCCAAGTGGAGGATAGTTTCGGAAAAGCGAATTCTCGCATGTAAAATTGAGAGTCCAAACTCTAAAGCTTCAGAACAGACTGGCTTTTCTAGATTTAACTGGTTAAATTCTTTGGAGGTTGCACCACATATATAGCACTTGCTGGTTGATTTAGTGCCTGTAGCTGCATTGCAGAGCTTTCCATCCACCATTGTCATGATAAAGACATGCCTAACTAACAATTCTTTTTCTTGTAAATTAACACGTGTTGGTTGAAGTCCCTGTATAGACTTATTTATATACTCAATTTCTTCCTGCGTAACATCTGTACTTTCTTTTACGAATCGAAACCTTATTGGTCTACAGTACCTAGGAGATGAGGGAGTAGGATTTTCCCAGACTATATTTTTACCTTCTTTACCACAAACTAGTCTTAGAGGTACAAAACAGCTTTGAAATATGTTAGCGTTTGAGTCGGCGTCATTTTCAAATTTTTGTTTCAATTGACATTATTGTGAGCCATCACAGCCCCATTTGCAAATAACCTTTAAACTGTCTTTTTCTTCCTCTCTCAGCGTTATTAGGACTTCGTTCAGGTAGGTAGATAAACGCATTACGGTGAGATCAACCAAAGCTTGCAAATTACTTTCGGCACTGGTATTGGTTACGTTGCATTCTTCTGTTGGTGGGTAACATTTTTGTTTTTCTTTTTGTAAAAGACTGTAACAAGGAAAAAACTTTTTGTTCGTATTTCGGATTACCTCATATTGTCTTCGAGTTAAATCTGCTTCCACAAACATTGATAGCGCCTCCAATGGAGCAAGTTGGGTAGGCTCTTTGGTTTTTGTTTCTGAAAACGCCTTCTTATATTTCGTAGCACGTAACGGGCTACTTGTGGTTATTTCCTTTAGTATGTCGGCAGCATCGCGTTTTCCGCTTTTTCGCAACTCAACCTGAGCAGCATGAATGATAACTTCCTTGGCTAATGAAGCCCGTATTTCTTCGGTTTTTCTTCTTTTAGTCCTTTCACTTGATTCTTCAAACATCTTAGGTGGTCGGCCTGGCCTTTTTTGAATAACCACGGAAATTTCAATAGTTCCTTCTAACCATGATTGATTGTATTTTAAAAACACGTCTTCCTTCTTATGGGCCTTTACCCACCTTTGCTTCGTTTGTGATTTAAAACGTGCAAAACTGGCTTTAAAACTTTCAATTTGATCTTCTGTAAAATTGTCACAGGACAAAATTTGATCCTTCAAAGCATTTAGTTTTTCTTCCAAACTTGGTAGACCCAGGGCCTGCATACGGTCGAACATGTTTCTACGGGTCACTAGTTTTACTCCCGAGGGACCTTGGCAATCTATAACAAAAAAATGTTCGCCTGTTATTACTCTTACAATAACAATGTTTTTATTTTATTTTTATTCAGATAAAAACAAATCAATTCAATGTGCCCTAGTAGTACTTATCCGCGCTTTTCCGCGACTAATTATAAAAACATTTACTTCTACAGGACTAAAACCTTTAATCGTAATAGAAATAATAGCTGGATCTAGGTGGAAAGTATATCAAATCCATTAGTAAGCAAAAATAATACCCAAAAAAATCTTCATAATACTTGTTACGGTTTAAATTTTATTAACTAAATAAAAATATTTTAGAACAATTTAAATTATATCGAAATTAGTGGATTCTTACCTGGTCTATCCAAATCCATCACTACCGCGTCTAAAATAAAGGCACAACTATTATTAATATTCACTAAAAGCGTAGCGAATTGAGAAAAATGCGCACGTCTCGAGAGCCACCAACCTTCTCTACAAATGTCGAGAACGTACGTCGTAGCTCGGGAATCCCGTTTGAGATATCCCCAATACTGAATTATCCCATCCCAATGCATTACAAAGCGCTGGTTTCGTGTTCTTGAAAAAATTCTTGGGACATTTATGAGCCAGCAATTTCGAAAAGGTTAAAATTATGGCATCATAATACATTTCATAATGTAGGTATTTACATGTTGTACGCTGGCGAAAATACGAATTTGCCTTTTTTTGTAAATGACAGCCTTTTTTTTTAATACAAAAAACAACCATACTTACGGCATTTAAAGTAAATGACATTGTTTAGTCGCTTAAAATCACATTTCTGGGAACCAGTTCACTAAATGACTACATATTTCTCGATTTTTCCCAAAATATTAGGTCTTACTTTCATAAATACTCGAGAAAAATTTAGACAAAACAAAAATTCCAATAAAATCGCCTAAATTTTGTAAAACCTTCTGTGTCTTGTCTTCTTATTATAAAGGTGTAATTACGCATGTCTTAGATAACATGGTTAAATATTTCAATTGTTATTGTTAAATGTTTAAATTTGCTGAGTGCTTTTCAAAACAAAAACGATGGCTTGTGACAGTTGTGCTTTTAGAATCAGCGAATTTTTAGTGATGAGTTTCAATCGCCGAATACTGGTGGATTGTTTAGTGAACCATGGTGTGTTAAGATCTACGAACTGTAACACCTGAATCAACCAACACGACCTAAGCTCCCTCCATGTGTTCAACATTTACGAGCCTTCTATATACTTTTTCATACAAATAGAATCTCAAAATGTTAGAAAATATGAAGGTTACGAACCTTTGCCTAAGCGATGAATGTTTCATCGCTGGG
The DNA here is from genome assembly GCF_022605725.1 of Anthonomus grandis grandis. Taxonomy (NCBI): domain Eukaryota; kingdom Metazoa; phylum Arthropoda; class Insecta; order Coleoptera; family Curculionidae; genus Anthonomus; species Anthonomus grandis. Next base: position 658,961 of record NC_065563.1, read on the forward strand.
TAATAGCTTGTGTAGAAATAGTGAAACCCGTTCACTATTTTAACGTGAAAACACTGTTATCATTTTGGCAGATAAATATAGATGTCTTCTGGGATTTCTCTTCTTATATAGGATATACTTTTTAGACGTATTCGTTTCTTATTACTTACGTTGAAGTATATTTTAATAAAATAGTTATCTAAGATTTAAAGAAATATACCTGGATAGCTTTAACCCTTTTTCCCATATAAAAATAAATTTCAGTAGTTTATTTATAGTTGTAGGTCAACATGGCAACATCGCCCAAGCTCAGTGGATAAGCAGTAAACCAAGAACGTTTTTTTTAGGGTTTTTTGACCTTTACTTTGTTCAAAAAGACCCTGTAGCTGCGTGCTGTATTTAGGTATGCAGTACAGATGCTGTTTCACTATTTTATAGTTAATTTACCTTACCCAGCACCTCTATTCACTCCCGGGTTCCGTAAGCTTCTAGGGTAAAAGAGATACAAAAAAATAGCAGAAAACCGTTTTATAAACTGTTACTAAAACTAGTATCGTAAATTGTTTTCATTCTATTAAACACCCAAATTCACTTTCGTAGTTTTTTAAGCATTTTATTTTTATGCAATATTTAGGATTTATAATAAAGTTTTTTTTTATTGCCTTCGAAAAAAATAAAGAATAGCGCACACCAATGAAGCGACCATATTTTCGTCCCGTCTGAACTATTAATTATTATTCTCTTCTATTAATAATTATTCTCCGCAAACGCAGGTATCATTTTCGGCTTGTGAAAGTTCATTCAACTTTCTGCCGCTTATTTATTATTAATGGGATAAACTAATAAAAGGTTACTACTGCATTTTGTGTTTTAATTTTTCAACCCTTATAGGTTCAATACTTGGCTACTACTTTTTGATTACTAATTGAGGAAATATAAGTGAGGAAATAATCAATAGGGACGATATACATATAAATGGTATTCACGATAATTTTCTACACCGACACCTAGGAACCAATCGGATATAACAGAAAATCAAATGCTTCGGTTTCAGGATTTTCCCATTTTAATTTTTATTGTGTTTTAATTTTGTACTTTGTCACTATCTTTGTGACGAATTTATAGAGCGTGACAAATTTTAAAAAGTATCTATTCCGAAAGGTTAAAGAATGATTGTTTGTCTCTTACGCCTTCCTATCTAAAATGCACGCTCTTAAAAATTTAAACCAACTTGAAATCATGAGCCTGATTTCATCAATAAGGTCATCACTGCTGTATTATGTTTATTAGTTTATACAATGCCAAAACACCAGCTTTCAAAGTGCAAGGTCCTGAATTGAGTAAGGCATCTTTGCAGAAGCACTTTGTAAGATGTGTTATTAGGTATTATAATAGGTGATGACTTTCTTTTTGGTTATTGTCGAAGTGAAAAACTACATTTAAAACGTTCGGAAATTGAATAACAATTGTCAACCATTTGATATTATTTTGTATTTTTCCAGACAGTATGAAATAACCATGAACACCAGCCTTTAAAGTGTAGAGCCTGAATTGAGTAGGGCATCTGTGAAGTAACACTTTGTAGGACGTGTTGTAGTATATTTTTTGAGATTTATTCATCTCACAGTCCTATGATGTTTTCTGATAAAACAAATAAGGTAATTTGATGCTGTAATTGACCTTACCAGGATGGAATATTAATATAAATTGTCGATTCCGTTTTGATATAAACTGCAATTTGTGATATTAAATAAAACAATATCTGGTAGAGTGAAAAAAAACCACCCTAATGGGAATTAGATATAGAGAGAGATTCAAGATCTCATCTGCAGGATAATTCTACAGAAATTTCACAGAACCATTTACTTACTATAACCTGCCAGTCCCATCACTAAACTTAAGAGGTCCAGTACGAAAAATTAAATTCGTACAGCCACTTCTCTTAAATGTTGAGCTGAATCTAGACTTGAAGTGTATTAACTATATAAGTTACAGTACACAAGTTAATTCTTATTAAATTAACTTACCCTCCTCTAACAGGATTGACGTTAAACTCGTTAAATGTTCACGATAAAGAATTTAACTTCGAATTCCGTAGATAGTCATAACCGGACCGAATTAAGTAAGGACTTTATGTGAGTTTACAACTAATACTATGGAAAAAACAGTGATGATACTCTATAATTTGCTTATTTAGGGGCAGAGAGTCGGTGAATTGTGCGCACCTATGAAAAAACCTTGGTATTTTAGTAAATGTCATATAAAAATGTGCAATTTGGCTCAGATGTTCTTCATTTTGTGTACTATAAGGCGAGCGAATCAATTAGTACCAAAAAATATATTGTAAAATTAAGAACAAGATTAAATGAAATCTTGCCGTGCGCACGATTACCCAGCCTATGCGGTTAAAATTAGAAGATCAATCGACTTACCTATAATGAAGAGTGATCCTAATTATACGAGCAACCTCGTCGAAAGATTATAAACACCCTGTAGTAGCAGCGCGACGTACCTACATACGACGTTCAAAGAATTTAAAAAATTGATTCGGCAGCATATCTGATTTTTAATTTTGAATTGATTCGGCAGCAAAATTGATTCATATCGGTTACTGCGACGGCATCAATATTCATTGCTTAAGCACTGTCCTGCGTGAGCGAGTAGTTCCGTTCAGATGCGGGCGGTGCGGTGCGGCCAATTCGGGCGGCGAGTGTTGTGTCCTCTGGCGTTTGTTCGTGCGTCTAGGAACAATATATGGCGACTAGACTTGATCAGTCTTGCAAAAATGGGTTGGTCGAACAGACGTAAAATTTTACTGTGTGAGAATGTGGTACTTAAGGTGCGAAGTGTCAGACGAAGAATGAAAATAAAAAAAAGGAATTCAACAGACATTATTTTTTTGTAAAGAACAATATTTGGAGAGTTTCACCATTTAATGGGTGATTCAAATTGAGTTTCCACATTACAATTTTTTTTTTAAACGCTACTGAATTTGTCAACGGCAACGTGACATTTCTAACGTCAAAATATAAACAAAACAGTCATGGAGCAATATACGACCGAACAACGTGTTAAAATTATCCAAGCCTATTATGAAAACGGCCGATCAAGGAAAAATACATTTCGTGCTTTACGTGAATTTTTTGGCGCACAAAATCGGCCTTGTGAGAAGACAATTTGGAATTTGGTACAAAAATTCGAGCAAACTGGATCCGTCGCTAACATCAAAACTCCTAGGCATGCTCGTAGAGGTCGGTCGGAACACAATATTGCTATTGTTGCCGAAAGTGTGAACGAAAATCCAAGAACATCGATTCGTCATCGATCGCAGCAACTGGACCTTACATATTCCACTACACAGCGGATTTTAACAAAAGATTTGCAGTTACACCCATACAGAGTCCAAATAACGCAGGAATTGAAGCCTAGGGACCATCAACAGCGCCGTGTATTTGCTGAATGGATAAGAGAACAAGGGGCAAATTTTCCAATGAAAATAATCTTTAGCGATGAGGCACATTTTCACCTTGGGGGCTTCGTAAATACTCACAATTGCCGTATTTGGGGATTAGAAAATCCAAGACAGATTGTTGAAGTGAAAATGCATCCTCAAAAGGTGACTGTTTGGTGTGCCTTTTGGTCCGGAGGCGTAATTGGTCCATTTTTCTTCGAGGATCATGCGGAGAACGCTATTACGGTTAATGGCGTTCGCTATCGGAACATCATAACAGAATTTTTCTGGGAACAGTTGGAAGATATGGACATCGAAGATCTCTGGTTTCAACAGGACGGTGCCACCTGTCACACATCAGGAGAAACGATCCAAGTACTGCGCGGCAAGTTTCCAGGTCGCGTTATTTCACGTAACGGTGATATCAATTGGCCGCCGCGATCCTGTGATTTAACTCCCTTAGATTATTTTCTATGGGGGTATCTTAAGAGCAAAGTCTACAAGAATAACCCGAACACCATTGCGGAGCTGAAACAAGAGATTAGACGCGAAATTACCAACATAGGTCCTGATTTGTGCCACAGAGTAGTCGAAAATTTCTCCAAACGGATTACGTCATGCCACATGAGCCGCGGCGGTCATTTACATGATGTCATCTTTCATACATTATTGTAATTAACTACCTTCAAGGGGAAAATAAATATTTTTCTATAATTTTCAATTTCTTATTTTTTTTTTAATATTTTTAATGTGGAAGCTCAATTTGAATCACCCTTTATATGAACGTTTAAGAAGTTCTCATAATTTATTCTCAACTAATTTATTCTCGCATAGAATGCTACCCTCAACTTTTAATTATATCGTGAACGCTATAAGGCCAGAAATATGGTACAAGGCAACTAATTTCCAGCGACCAATTTCTGTAGAAGAAAGACTCATGTTTACTTTAAGGTATGTAACAGAAATATTTCACATTTCTTTTCTTTAACGTAATTAACTAAACACTAACTTAAGACTTAAAGGTTAATATTAGATATCAATAAAGCATAATAGGTACATACATGTTAATTAACACGTTCGCTGCTGGTAAAATGTTGTTACATATATTATATCACATTACATACATACATACATTACATATATCATCACACATATCAGGGGCCAAGTTGATTTTTCTTTTTTTTTTTGGCTGAAAATTGCTTTAAATAATATTAAAAAAGAGATATGTTATTATCCAGTTTTTTCTTACTAAAATACAAATATTTTTTTGGTCGCCAGATGGCGACACTGGCACTACAGGTAAAATGTAGGACTGGTGTGCCGGTGTCGCCATTTGGCGACAAGATTGTTTTTTATCAAATGAATGGGATATTGAACTATTCAAATCATTTATAAAAATTATTCACAGTAGGGAAATAATAAAAATTAAAAGTTGAACCGAAAATAATCTTTAATAGGTATAAATATAATAGTGAAATTAAAAAAAAATAAAAAAAAAGTGAAATACATGCTTATAAGCAGAAAATCTAAAGTATTCTTTATAAACAAAAAGAAAATATACTCAAAGTCAAACATTATATATTATAATGTAAATATATGAAAAAGTAAATATCATAATACTAACTAAACATCTTATCAAAAAAATAACTATAACTTATATAATAATTTCACAGATCAGGAAATCACATGTAATTTTATCCAAAAAATTCCAGGTCAAGAACGTTTGCAACTTCTAGTGACCTATGTAAAAAAATAAATAAAATATAGCATGAATTATGAGACAAAAAAAAGAAACTTACCTCACTTTACTCATGGTAGATGATGCAACAATTCAAGCAGTACCCTGGGTTATCTGGACAGTCTCGGCATTCGTATACTGTTTCTGTACGTTTACCTTTACCAGCACAAGATTTACACCTTCTTCTCTGCGTCCTTGATTTTTCTCTACCTTCTCTTTTTACCATCACATGAGCATCCTGCTTTTTTCGATGCTCCTGTTCTCCAGAGGCTGGTACAAGTGCTTTTATAATACTAAGTCTAAATTCATGAACTGGCATCCTTTCTCTAGAGTATTTATTGTATAAGGCATGCGAGTAATTACCATCATTTCGATAATGTGCATGAAAAGTTTTTTATACCATCTTAAAGTTTTACGTTCCGACAAGTAATAAGACAGCATTTGATCTTGCCGATCAATGCCAGACATATGTTTGTTGTAATTTACGATTGGCAAAGGCTTAGATATAATTTCCTTTCTTTTATTTTGAACGTCTACCATTTCGTTTTCGAACTCAGTTGAAATATACAGTACGTCCCTTTTATCGCGCCATTTTCCTACCATAATCCCTTGAGAATATTTGGCAACTGTCTCGCCTTTTTTTAATTTTGCTGTTTGAACTTGTTTGTTCGTATTTTTTCTTCCAGTCCTTAGAGTTCCGGTGCAGTGAATTTTTTTATCTAATAATATCTTAGCCAACGCAAAAGAATTATAAAAATTGTCCATATATAAATGATGTCCAACTTCCAATTTTTCTTCCATTAAATGAAGAACAATTTTTTGTGCGTGATCTTTGCCACCATAGTCATCTAACGTGCCTGTATACACTGCAAATTTTTGTACTATTCCATTAGGGGTTGACAAAACATAAAGTTTAATACCATACTTATGCCTTTTGTTTTTGATATATTGTTTAAGGTAAATATTCGTATCTTAAATAATTTCCTGAACCGGTTTCTTGACCACTATTATAGGCTGAAGAGTGAGGCGAACAGAGTGGTGTAGATACTGTAGTGCTTAGTGCGATTCATTATTTGAATATTGGAAAATAGGCGGCGTTTGAAGCTTAGTTAATTCTTGTACCAGCAGATTTTGCACTTGAGTTCGAAAGTTTAACTTATTCAGCGAGGGAAGCTTTTGGACATGCGGTAAAAGCGATTTAAAAAAACTTATGTCCTCATCGTCATCATCTGCTCTTATTAAAGCATCAAGTTTTCTTGTCTCAAGTGTGTGATTTTGTAGTGTTTTAGCTTTACGTTTTCGTGAAGACGGTACTTGAATGGGGTTTATTGGGGTATTTGCGGCAGGTAATGATGTTTCTAGATCCTGTATTGTCTTTTGTAACCTCTTGGTTTGAGACTTTTCCTTATTTAATAACTGCAGTTGAATTTGTGATTCAGTAACAATATCTTCTTCTGTATCCCTATCCCTAGCTTGCGATTCATGTTGTTGTGACTCACGTTCATCCTGTTCATATTCTTGGGATTCATATTCTTGAAACTCCTGTTCGGCAGTACTTCTATCCTGAGATATTGATACGGTTCCGTCCATTTCCCTAGGCGTTACTATACGCTTTAAAAATTGCATAGCTGCGAAGTGTAACCAAGACCCGGTATATCGAGACTCTTGTTCTGCGCTGTCGCCCGATTTCGGTTAAGGGACTTTTTTAGCTCCTTTCTAAATGTATCCCGTAAATTTCTCCACTTCCCTTTAACCGCTTCTTCTAAAAATTAAAACATCTTTTTTTTTAGGTACTTGGCAACAGGCATACAGTTTAGACAAATAGCATATTCTTATAGAATTTCAAAGAGTGCGGTGGCAACTATCGTCGTGGAAGTATGCAAAGCAATCTGGAAAACATTGATAATGAAACATATGCCGGAACCTGCGGTTATAAAATTTAAAGAGATTGCAAAGACATTTTGGAGAAGGTGGCAATTTCCTAATTGTCTAGGGTGTATAGACGGAAAACATATCAGAATAAAAAAACCTGCTAATTCTGGTTCTATGTACTACTGTTACAAGAATTTTTTCTCTATTGGTTTCCTTGCTGTCACAGATGCTACCTATAAATTTGTTATTGTAAATATTGGCTCATACGGACAAGACAGTGATGCTGAGGTTTTTGATTCTTGTCCAATACGACGTGGAATAGAATCAGGAACAATTCCATTACCTGAAGAAACAACACTACCAGATTCAACAATTACAACACCCTTTGTTTTTCTTGGGGATGAAGCTTTTCCTCTTACGAAATACCTTATGCGCCCTTTCCCGCGATCCCAATTGCAAGAGGGAACCGAAAATGATACGTTTAACTACCGATTATCCAGGGCAAGGATGGTTGTGGAATGTTCATTTGGTAGCATAGTTAGTAAATTCCAGATTTTAGGAAAAGCTATAGAAACTAAAGTAGAAAATGCTGTGCATATCGTGAAAGCTATCACATTGTTGCATAACATTATTATAGACTTTGAGAGAATATCAGATTGTGACACAAGTGATATGAAAAATGCTAAGATTTATTCCTGAGCATACGTACCACCGACAAAAAAAAATGCTTCCACAAAGAAAGCTGCAATTATAAGAAAAAAGTTTTGCAGATTCTTCACACTACAACCAATACAACGTGTATAGTTAAATCAATTATAATGTTGTGTTTATATAATATTACGTATATGCCATAATATTCAGTTTTTTTTTCAGTTTTCCAATACTAACCTAGCATAAAACTTACACCAAACGCCACTGAGTATTTTAAACTTAATAAATATGTACATTATATTTAAATTCGTAATTAAACATAAAAAAGCAATATTTTTTTATCTTACTTGTTTCCCCTAATTCTTACATTCTACATTCTTACATTCTACATTGCTACTGCTTAAAAACTATGATTAATACTAACTTACAATTATACATCTATTGGTAATATACAAATTCGTGATAACGCACGTTTTACTTCACCATTAGATGTCTTAACCGTCACCACGCGAACCTTATTGTCTTTGCCTGGATGCACTTCACTGATTCGTCCTAGTTTCCATTGGAGAGGAGGTAAATTGTCCTCTTTTAGGCACACCAACTGTCCTTGAATATCATGTGTCTGAGCTGTTTTCCATTTTGTTCTTGACTGCAACTGGGCTAAGTACTCTGTAGACCACCTTGTCCAAAAATGTTGAAGTACTTGCGTCATGTGTTGAAAGTTGTTCAATCTAGTAACTTCACGTAAGTCAGGTTCGGGGAAGGTTGTCAATGGGGAAAAAATTAAAAAAAATGTCCTGGGGTTAGTGTTTGATAGTCTGTTGGATTGGAAGATAGGAGGAGTCAAAGGTCGGGAATTAAGACATGCTTCAATCTGTGCTGTTAAAGTAGCAAAATTCTCTAATGAGAAAACATAATTACCAATGATTCTTTTTAGATGAAATTTAAACGACAGCTGCCTCCCAGATACCACCATAATGTGGAGATCGAGCAGGAATAAATTTCCATTTGATGGACTCGACTGTCAAGAAATTATTAATGTCAGCCTGTGAAGTTTTTAGAAAATCATACATGGCCTTTAGTTGATTACTTGCACCAACAAAAGTTGTTGCATTGTCTGATGAAAGAGTTAAAGGTTTACCTCTACGACTTATAAAACGTTTTAAGCAATTCAAAAAACACTCAGTAGTTAAATCTGACACGATTTCTAAATGAGGAGCTTTCGTGCTAAAACAAACGAATATACACACATAAATGTTTATAACCTTTGAATTGCGTAATTTATTAGCTTTAACTGGAAAAGGGCCACAGTAATCTAAGCCTGTATGTAAAAATGCTCTAGCAGGAGTGATTCTATTCTCGGGTAAATCACCCATTAACTGATTAATTAAAATAGGTTTATTCTTAAAACAAACAATACATTTTCTCAAAACCTTTTTGACTGTTGTTAAATCTGAACAAAATCCAGTATTTTGTTCGCAATGTGGCTAATAATGATTGTGGTCCCGCATGTAAGTTTTTGTAATGTTCATCCCGAATTAAACATGTAGTAATATGATGAACTGAGGGTAAAATTATAGGATGCATTTGAGAAAAACTTAGAAATTTTGCGTTGGTGATACGACCACCAACTCTGAGAATACCCTCCTCTAAGATGGGGGTAAGAGGCAATAGTTTGCTATTTTTATTAACATTTTTGTTTTTTAAGATATCTGAAATATCTGCCTGAAAAACTGTCGTTTGTACGCAAGTAGTTTTTATTTATGTTGTAATAACCCATTGTGCATCTAATTAAACAAATAACAACAGCCATTTTGGAACCACTAACATTCCTATTGCTTTATCATTTGTAATCTTTTTTATAGTTTTATTGATTATACTAAATGGGGAAAGGCATAGAAATAAAGCCCTGTCCATGGAATAAGAAAACTATCTACTGAGACTGAATCAGGATCTGGTTTCCACGAGATGTATCTCTTACATTTTGTATTAAGCTTAGAAGCAAATAAATGTATTTCCGGAGTATTAAATACTTTACATATTTTGTTGAAATAGTTCAAATTCAGTTTCATGTTGGAGGTTTCTTGACTCAAAATCTGCCACGATATTATCTTTTGTATTAATATATGAAGCGAAAACGTGTATTTTTCGACTTTCGCAATAATTCCATCTTTCTTGAGCCCCTTTATTTAATTTTTTATGTCTTATATCCCCCATTTTATTTACATAGGCTAGTGCAGTAGTATTATCTACCCTAATTAAGATGTTACAATTATACACGTCCTTCGTAAAGCATTTTAAAGCATTAAAAACCGCTTTGAGTTCTAAAATATTAATGTGGCAAATTCTTTCTTTATTACTCCGGTAGCCCCTCGTTCTCACTGTATTACATACAGCCCCCCATCAATCTTAAGAAGAATCTGAGAAAATTTCGAACTGGAATTTAGGTTCACTTATATCCACCCCTGGGTTATCAAGTATTTCAATCCACCAATTTAGGTCCTCTCTAACGAAAAAGGGGATCTTCATGTTTTTATTATAATTATTGTTATTTATACTAAGAGCTAAGTATTTTGCCCTTTCTAAAAGTTTTACATGGGCCCATCCATATTGAGTTGCTGGGCAAGCCGCCACGAGACTACCAATAAATGTTGCTAATTCGCGAATAGAACACGTCTTACGGTTTAAAAAGCTGTTAGAGGTAAGCATAATTTTGTTTTTCTTATCGAGCGGCAAAAAGATTTTCATATTAACCGTATTAAAAATGAATCCAAGGAATTTACATTCTTGATTAGGGACAAAAATGCTGTTTTTTATTTATAATAAAACCTAGGGATGTTATTAATTCTACCGCTTTGTTAGAGTGTTGAACTCCCTCTTCATAGGTTGAGGTGATTATTATGTGAATAGTAAGATATCATCCAGGTATCCTATGCAAACAATACCTAAATTTCTTAAATGTGTAAGAACTGGTTTTAAAAGTTTCGTGAACACATAAGGTGCAATAAAGAGCCCAAATGGTAAGCAGTTAAAACAATACGTTTCATTCTGAAATGTAAACGTCAGATATTTTCGGAATTTTTTATGAATATTTACCGAATAATAAGCATTTTTTAAATCAATCTTACATAAAAAACTGTTAGGATGGATTAAATCCTTAACACTTCTATAATCTTCTAATTTGAAATGTGGGGTGGGTCGATTAAAAAAGTATTTAATTTTTTAAGGTTAAGTATAAACCGTAAAGAACCATTAGGTAAACTTAGAGATAGCACCAATATTAATTAGTTCGTAATTCGAATGCTGGATTTCAACCTGTGAATTTTGAGCAAGAAAGTTTCTAGGAATATTACTCTGTGTAGGTTTTCAACAAAACGGTAATTTATAACCCATTCTAATATTATAGGGTTTTGGGTAACTTTTTGCCAATTTCTATAAAATTTACATAAGCTTCCGGCATTAATTACCTCTAATTCCTCCGGTAGTCCGGTCTTCTCCTGCTCTTTTGTGGTTTCTGGACTTTCCTGCCTCCCTCCGTCTTCTTTCGGTTGTTGAACTTGTACTGTTCCGTCTCAGTAAATAAGAATTAGTGAAAAACGCGACAACAGCGTGAATAACTGAAGCGCGCTGGTTTGATGTTGCAGCGGTCCTGTCAAAAAGCACATGGATGAAACTTGTATGGTGAAAATCGGAATCGTATATCGGCCATCTTGCTTGGCAAAATTGACAGGGAGCTGACAGACAGTTGTTGACATTGACTGATAGAACATCATTTGTCATTGTCATACCATTTGAGTTTGTTTTTCATTTCAATGAATGTCAGCGTGGGTTGAGTTTGCTATTTGTTTTAAGGATGTTATTTTGAATTTATGACTTTTTTTCTAAAAAGTTCTCTTTCAATATTGGGAGTAGTGTTTTAATTAATTTGCGGCAAGCAATTCCAGGTTTCTGGTAAGAAAATCTGATTTTATTTATTACTATTATGTTTTTGTATTGTCAATCTTTAGTCTTTAATAAAATCAAATTCAGTTGATTTCAATGAAGAAGTTTCACTTTTCAAGTATTTAATTTTTAACTTGATTATTATAAATACATATTACAAAATGTCTGGCCTCTCATTTTCTATTCAACAATTAAAAATTGATTGAAATTTTCCTGACCTTGATGTAAGAGTATGTATATTTTAAATGTTTCCGAGAAACAGTAATAAAAGATTTTTTTAATTTCCTTCAGTTCTTATTACAAGAAAAACATAGAGAGGGATATGCAATGTAAATATTATTAAGACTTTGAGCTATAGAATTTCTTCTGATCAGTTCTCCACAAATTTTAATAATGCTGATACCCCTGGCTTTACACTACAATACATATTTATTTAAACATTTATTTTGTCTTTTTTTTACATGAATCATTTAGTAAATTGATTTATAAGGTTTGCACTGTCTATTTTTTTATTTTATTTCTTGCTCGTATCATACCACTTCCTGTGTTCACTGAGACAAGACATAGGTATAGCGGCTAAGAGATCGGAGCACCCGGAATGGATCAGAATTAATGTTTTTCTTACAACTTGTTTTTTTAAGAGTTTCTTTTTATTTTATGTAAACATCTATCCTTGAATTAAGTTTTTAGTAATATTATAGTTCCAAGATATGTTGTTAGTATTATAAGAGACCAACAAATATATTCTATGTAAGTGATATATGTTTATTATACTAAAAAGTTGTTTTCATTTTGAAAGAGTTTATTTTGTTTTGTCGATGGATATATTGTTTCTTTCAATAATACTCTGTTATAGAATTTTTAATTAATTTTAAAAATTAATATTTAGATTATAATTTAAATAATTTTAAAATCTGTTTAATTTTTCTTTAGGAAACAGATACATATTAAGTACATATTAAATAAGAATAATTCATCCTCTATTGACTCTATGCACAGATGTAAATAGCTCCCCACTGAGCTATTTACATCTGTGCTCTATGTGTTAATAAAATGAGGATATTATTAACCTAATGGGAATGCCTTTAGATGTATTATGAGAGAAAACAGCACAAAAATGTTGACAACCTTTTCTAATCTGTATAAAATTAGGGTAGTTCAGTGCTAACAAAATAATTTTAAACATTTTTAGATTAACTCTAATTTATATAATGTCTGTTATAATGAATTATTGAATATTATGTATATCATTTTAAGTAATTTTTTTTTCAGGAAAATTAAATAATAAATGTATTAAAGCAAAAAAAAACATTGTTTTATTTCCATTTGTCCAATTGGATATGTCGTACACTATTGTTAGTACACTTTCGTAGATTATTGCAGTAAATTAACCTATTTAGATATCTAAAATAAAACTGAAAAGTTTTATTTTTGTTCAGATCAATATCTGATGCTAACACCTAAACAAAAAGGCTCTTTTCTCTATGAGTAACCTTTTTGATTAGGCGTTTGCTTTAGATATTACAATTAAATGATAAGATTGTCAGATTAAAAAAAATGTAATTTCCCGCCTTAATTTGGCCACGCCTTTCTACCATTTAGATTGGTCCAATTAGACACGTCAAACTGTCAAGTTAGTTACAACAGTTTCCGCTGCCAAGCGAGAGGCCGCTAGCTGATGTGTCAGAAGAATTTCTTTCAGTTTGTATGCAACCACCACTTCTCTATATATTTGTGTTCTGTGTCAAAAAGATAGACTCTTCTCGCTTCTCTCACGTTACGTTCACGTTCACGACTCAATTTATAACTTTAGGTTGTAGGAAGCATAAAAGCATACAATTTGTACTTTTAATTTTAAATAAATACATAAAAAAGTAAGGAGAGTTTAGTTCCCTCATGGGTGGTCCTTCAAAGAAGATAAAGTGAACCTCGACACAACATTTTGGTCCAATCGAGCGGATTCAAGATCCAAGCAACACGGCCTATGGTGGTAAACAATGGCGGCGAATGGAAAAATCTGAAGCCTGCGTCTCGACACACAAATAAGGTTAGATCGTTCTATGCTTCCTATCCAACCTATCCTTCACGTTAATCCTTCTTTCACGTATTTTCTCGTAGTTATTCTCGTTTCCGTAGTATATTATGTAGTTAGAAATTGGTATTCGTATATTTCATATTTTATTGACTCGGCCATTTTGCAAAAATTCCTTGTTCTCGTTGTGTGTACACGTAATCGGAGCGTCAAGCGACGTTGCCAAATCACTCGATTTTTCACGTATGTATTTGTATTTATCGTATATTGTTAATTTACACGAATTTTTGAAACGGTCGTTGATTTTACACGGTGTATCTCGTTTGCCTAAGCATTTGGCATATTGACACGAAAGTATTATCGAGTTTAAGAGCCATTTTTGACAAGAATCGAGCCAAAAATGGGTAAGAAAAATATAACCATTGCCGATGATGAAATTCAGGAATATAAGCACGCACGTGAAGTAATATGTGAAAGATTAGATCGGGTTTCTAATTATTTGCGCGAATATAAAGACGAAATATTTCAAATCGAAACGCGTTTAAAGAGTGTTGAAGACGACTTCTCGGAATTTGATCGGATTCAGACACGGTTAGAGTTCTTATTGCCAGAAGAAAAAGACTACCGTTTAGACACAGAATCTGAATTTTACAGGGTTATCTCGTACGCGAAGAAACTTTTATCCGAATACGAATTTAATCAACGCGCGAAAATAAATTCTTCCGGTTTGGCAATGCCTCAACCTCAGCAAACGTTGGCATTGGGCACGGGTGCTGTACCCAAACTGCCAGACCTGGGGTTGCCAAATTTTCATGGAAAGTACGAGACTTGGTATGGGTTTATAGATGTTTTTAATTCGGTGGTAAATAATAGACACGACCTCAGTGAAATCGATAAGTTTTTATACTTAAAGATTTGTTGTAAAGATGACGCGCTAAAACTAATTGATTCTTTAGACGTAACCGCGGTAAATTACACGATCGCGTTAGATTTATTGAGAAACCGCTATGAAAATAAAAGGGCAATCATAAATCACCATGTAAATAATATTTTGTTTAATCTGCCAAACGTAGTAAAAGAATCATCCGCCCAGCTACGAAAGCTACTCGACACTTTACACCAACATAAAACGGCCCTTGAAAAGTTAGAATTACCCGTGCGATATTGGGACACGCTTCTAATTCCCATCGTTTTACAAAAGCTTGATGACAGAAGTAAAAGAGAATGGGAAAATAAACAATCGAACAACAGTTTACCAACTTTGCAAGAATTAACCGAATTTTTAACTAAAAAATGCTTCACGCTTGAGGCAATTAACATTAATTTTGACAGTACAAAATCGGCAAATCGCAAAAATACACATCCTCAACCTCAAAAGAAAATATACAGTAGCGGCCAAAAGTAGAGAAACTTTTGATTATTTTTAAAAAAATATTGATAGATTACTTTTTAAAAATATATTTTATTGTTTTAGGTGGAACACAAATACAACATAAAAAATAAATAACTAGTGTATAAGAAAATTATTTATAAACCCACAAAAAATTTTTTTTTTATTTTTTAAGCGGTCAAAAGTAGAGAAACTTAAGCAAAATATTACAAATACTTAAAATAAACCTAATATTTGGTAGCAAAACCTTTGTTTTTAATAACTTCTGCACATCTTCTGGGCATCGACTCCAACAATTTTACAATTTTTTCTTCTGGTATTTCCTGCCAGGCCTGCGATAATGCGCAAAACAGTTCTTCTTTGTTTTTAAATTTTTCGGGATATTTACGCCTAACATCTAACTCCAATTGTTCCCATAGGTTTTCAATGGGATTTAAGTCGGGGCTTTGTGGAGGCCAGGCTAAAACGTTGAGCTGTTCCTCCGCAAAAAAATCTTTAACAATTTTAGCTGTATGTTTAGGATCATTATCCTGTTGAAATTTCCAAATTAGTGGAAGGTTTTCTTCGGCGTAAGGTATCATATGATTCTTGAGGATCTGTAAATATTGATATCTGTCCATAATACCCTCAACTTTTATTAGCGGACCTAGTCCATGCCCAGAAAAAGAACCCCATACCATGACATTACCTCCACCATGTTTTATGGTTGGCCTAGTGTATTTAGGATTGAATCTTTGATGTGGGGGACGCCTTACATACTTTATTCCATCCGACCCAAATAAATTAAATTTACTTTCATTGGACCAAAGTATGTTTTTCCATTGGTTATAAGTCCAAGTGGAATGTTCTCTAGCAAATTTTAAACGAGCATGCCGATTTTTCTTGGAAATGAATGGTTTCTTTGCCGGTCGTCTGGCTTGGAGGTTTCCTTCGCCTAAGCGTCTTCTTATGGAACGGATGGATAGTGAAATGGAAGGGTTTCCTTTCTTAATATCCACGGCAGTAAAGAAAGGATTTTTTTGGGAACATCTTCTTATTACTTTATCATCTGAAGGAGTAGTCTTTCGCGGCCTTCCGCGCCTCCGCCTCACAACGGCAACACTTCCTTTCACCAGCGCCACTTCGGACGGAGAGAAACCGAAGCCACGCCGATGACGTCGCAGCGGGAAAATCAGCAGCAGCAGCAAGCGCAGCAGCCGTCAAGACACGGCGAAGTAAATCAAAGGGATGGAGAAATAAGAAACTTCGATGATTCACGCGACTCGGATGGACGAGCTGATGTCACAGCATAAAGAAACCAGCAGTCGCACTCCGCTCGAAAATGTAAGCGAACTAATAGCATCCTTAGCCATGCCGCAGCCATGTTCTCCGGATGCCGAGCTCAGTGTTTATCCAACTGTGTTCATAGGTGTATCGCCTAGTTCAGCGCCGTACTTAGTGACTATTTTAATAGCGTTTTTACAAAGCGTAGCGTTTTTTATAAAAACTTTTGTATTAAAAGAGGGGTATGTCAAAAATTTAATTTTAATTTAATGAAGCAAAATAATTGACTTTGCCAAAGTTTTTAATAGCTGCAAATTTGGCTGTATGGCTTAAATAACATAATTAAGCATCAATTAAGGTTGCAGCAATGTAATATTTTTTTTGGATTTTTAAGGACATTATTTATATTTCTGCCATTTTAACAGTGTTGTCATATTTAAGAGAGTTGCAAAATTGTATACTTTTACTTTAGTTGGTACTTAATAATATAACAAAAATTCGCAGATGTTAGAATTGTTTTGAATTGTTGCCAACTATTTGTCTTTATTTATTGGCCTAAGAGTTTCTATTTGTTTTGAAATATTACTTTATTTGTATAATTAGTTGTCCCTAAACTACTATGTAGTCAGATGTTAATCTAAAACCGTTATTATACAGGGTGTTAATTAAGTATGTACCATACATAATTTAACAGGCGATTGTTTGAGTAATTTTAAGACAAAAAGTTCATATGAACATAGGTCCGCAAGTTCTTTGGCGGTGTTATTTATAATATTAAGGAGCTAATTTACCCCTAATATGATTAAATTTATTAGTTTCAGTGTAATCTCGAACGGGACCTGAAGAAATATTTGTGGCAAAAAAATTGGGGCACCTGAATTTTGTGCCATTTTTAATATCTTATTTGATTCACTCAAATACAAATACAACTTTTTCGTATCTCGCTTATTTTTCGAGAAAAAAAAAGTCCACTTAATTGCATACCCCTGGATCACACAAGGAATTTGGGGAAAAGTTTCTTTTGGAATTTATTATTAACTAAGCATGATACGAAAAAAATTCAAGAGACAAAAAAGTTTTATTTGTATAATCCACAGAACATAATAAAAATTGCACAAAAGTCAGTTGCGTATATTTTAGTTGTTGTTAAATTTTAACACCCTGTATATTGAGAACGAAGAATTTTTGGACATATGTTTATATGAACTTTTTATTTTAAAATTATTCAAAGAATGGTCTCTTAAATTTATGGTACATACCTAATTAACGTCCTGCACGTATTCTTCTATATCGTCGTTGTTAGATGTAGAAATGCGATGTTTATTTTTGTTTAAATATTTTGTTATTGTATGAACTTTATTAATATTAAAAAATCAATATTTGTACTATGTAGGTATTTTTATTTTACAAGATAATAATATCTAAAAAAATGTTTAAGTCCGGCTCTAGCCAAGGCAAAAGCCACGTGGACCGTAGCGAGTGTCAGCGGCATCCCTACTATAAGCAAATATGCCTCGCCTGCGTTAGTACACATGCACCGAACTCGCTTATTCAAGCCAATGTATTTTTATTGAAGTGCGACTGCTGGTTTCTTTATGCTGTGCTGATGTCATGAGGGATCAAATCAGGCCGGGCGTTCATAGTTTCTGCAGTATGGATGGTTTTAATTGTAAGGATGTAAATAGGAACGATAATAATGAAATAAATGAACCAAGAATGTCTGATGAATCTATTTCTTACTCGACATTTAATAAAAATCACGTCCTATTATCGACTGCAACGATATTTATTGCCGACAATATCGGGTGTTGGCATAAATGCAATGTTTTACTCGATTCGGGAAGCCAGTCAAATTTAATTAGCCAATCCCTATGTAAAAAATTAAATTTATCATGTGAAGAAATAAATTTACCTTTATCTGGAGTTAACCAAATCGTAACGAATATCTCGCATCGTGCTTACACAAATATAAAATCGCGATTTAATACTTTTCAGATAGGTTTATCATTTTTAGTTTTACCCGTTATAACAGAAAAATTGCCACTTTTTAAATTTGATAAGTCCTTATTAAATTACCCTAAAAACATTAACTTAGCAGACGAACAGTTTAATGTGCCAAAGGAAATAGACGCGTTACTCGGTGCTGGCATATTTTTTGAATTGCTCGAAAGCGGAAAAATAAAACTAGGAAATAACATGCCAATCCTACAAAAAACCTGTTTAGGATAAATTTTTAGCGGGAATTTAAGTTTTAACGAACAATACGAAAAAACAGTTTGTAATTTTGCGAAAATTACGAATCGGGACTTAGACGAATCTTTAAAGAAGTTTTGGCAACTCGAAGAATTTTCGAATGAAAAAATATTGTCAAAAAATGAACAATATTGCGAAAACTATTTTAAAGAAACGACGACGCGCAGTACCGACGGAACGTTTATCGTAAAATACCCGTTCAATCAAAATGTTGAAGGCGAACTAGGCGACTCTAAATCAGTGGCTCTCAAACGATTCAGACACTTAGAAACGCGATTAAATAAAAACAAAAACTTAAAGGATCAATACACGGCTTTTATGAACGAATATGAAACTTTGGGGCACATGACCTTTAAATGTTATTTAGACTCGGACCAATCGATCGCAAATCAATCATTTTTTATGCCACATTCTGCAGTTTAAAGAGACTCGGTAACGACAAAATGCAGAGTAGTTTTCGACGCGAGCGCGAAAAGTGAAACCGGCGTTTCATTTAATGATATGATTTTAGCCGGACCGACGATACAATCAGATCTATTCTCGATTCTTTTGCGATCAAGACTTAAAAAATATGTTATTTGCGCGGACATTAAAATGATGTATCGATGCATTTTAATCGATCCTAGCGAACGTGAGTTTCAACAGATTTTATGGCGAACGAATCCCGATGAACCGATTAAAGTTTATAAACTAAATACGCTGACGTATGGGACGGCAAGTGCACCATTTCAAGCGACCCGGTGCGTAAAAGAGCTTGCTATAAAAAATAAAGAAAAATATCCCAGGATTTCAAAAATTATTGAAGACTCGCTTTACATGGATGATCTATATTTAAGCGTAAATTCGATTAGTGAAGCAATAGAAATTTATCACGAAATCACGGATGTTTTATCTCAGGCCAACTTAAACTTAAGAAAATGGTCATCTAACAATGGTCAATTTTAAACTATATTTTACAGACAACCGAAAAACCAGAAGAAAACTTAGTTATATTTCACGACAAGAAAGAACTTAAAACATTAGAGATATTTTGGGAT
This sequence comes from Anthonomus grandis grandis, assembly GCF_022605725.1. Lineage (NCBI taxonomy): Eukaryota > Metazoa > Arthropoda > Insecta > Coleoptera > Curculionidae > Anthonomus > Anthonomus grandis. The sequence continues at coordinate 678,569 of NC_065563.1, forward strand.
GCAAGTCGGGATATATTAAAATATTCTGTAAACGTTAAAATTAGCAATAATAAAGTTACAAAACGCTCAGTGCTCTCTGTTATATCGCAAATATTCGATCCCCTCGGACTTATAGGCCCAGCCATAATAAACGCAAAGTTGCTTATTCAAACATTATGGCAACTTAAATTAGATTGGGATGAGGAATTATCCAACAATTTAAAAGAATATTGGTTACGATTTCTTTCACAAATTCCTCTTCTAAATAAAATCGAAATAAATCGTCAAGTATTGGTTTCTAATCCAGCGACAATCGAACTATATGGGTTTTGCGATAGTTCTGAAAAGGCGTACGGCGCATGTGTGTATTTGTGCTCTGTACACGAAACCGGCGAAAAACAAATACAACTTTTAACGGCAAAATCTAAAGTAGCACCGATTAAAAAACAGACTTTACCTCGATTAGAGTTAATCGCAGCGCACTCACTCGCGGAGTTAGTATACAAAATTAGGAAAATTTTCGATATTGACATTTGTAAAACTATTTATTTCACGGACTCGACTATAGTGTTATCGTGGCTCAAAATTGAACCATGTAACCTCAAGACCTTTGTAGCTAACCGGGTTGCAAAGATTACAGAAATTTCTAGTATAGGAAATTGGAGGCACGTCAAAAGTGAAGAAAACGCTGCAGATATTATCTCACGTGGGTTAGACCCAAAAGAACTAATCGGAAACCAAATATGGTTTTACGGACCCGAATTTCTAACACACGGTTTTCAAAATTGTGTGCTCGATGAAAATTTAGATATGGATAATTTACCTGAGTTAAAAACAAAAACAATATCGTTAAATGTTGCGAGTAAAGCGTTAGAAAATGATATAAATATTTTTGACAAGTTCTCGACTATGAACAAATTACGTAGAGTGGTAGCTTATATTAGTAGATTTAAAAATCGCACGTTAAAGAAAATAAAAGCTTCTTCCGATGTATTAACCGTCGAAGAGCTACATGAGTCTGATTTACTTTTAATTCGAAAGGCACAAGGTGAATGTTTTACGCAAGAAATCGCGAATCTTAAAAAATTGGAAAATGTTTGTAGTAATAGTAAGATTCTCAGTCTACACCCCTTTTTAGATAGCGATGGCATTCTCAGGGTAGGAGGTAGATTGACAAACTCTGATATAGAGTATTCTCAGAAACATCCAATAATCTTGCCTTACAAACATAAGTTGACTGACCTTATTATTTTAGAGCAACATTTAAAAAACCTACACGCGGGTGTTCAAAACCTGTTATCAGTTATTCGACTAAAATTTTGGCCAATTAACGGCAAGAATGCAGTTAAACGAATAATTCACAAGTGCGTACGATGTTACCGCGTAGCTCCAAAACCAAGTAAGTTTTTAATGGGGTCTCTACCGCGTTCACGAGTCACACCAAGTAGACCGTTCACGAATTGTGGGGTAGATTACGCGGGACCGATATATGTCAAAGCGGGTACATTACGCAGAAGTAAGTTAATTAAAACATACATATGTATTTTTATTTGTTTCGCGACGCGAGCAGTCCACGTGGAGTTAGTAACGGATATGACTACAGATAGCTTTCTTAACGCGTTAAAACGATTTTGTTCTCGACGCGGCAAACCTAGCGACATATATTCGGACAACGGTTCCAATTTCATTGGAGCGAACAATTATTTTATGGAACTTTATACACTATTAAATAGCAAAGCGCACAATGAAACGATTACCTCATTTTTGGCACGGGACGAAATAAAATGGCATTTCATACCGACGCGATCAGCCCATGTAGGAGGCTTGTGGGAGGCATCAGTGAAATCAACGAAGTTTTACTTAAAAAGAGTTTTGGGCAATTCGTCGCTGCGTTTTGATGAAATGTACACATTACTAGTGCAAATCGAGGCATGTTTAAATTCGCGTCCTCTCGTACCGATTTCCAATGATATAAATGACTACATTCCTTTGACACCGTCCCACTTCCTCATAGGCGATTCTTTAGCCAGTTCTCCTGAAGCCGATGTACGAGACATTCCCGTATCCAGATTATCCAGGTATCAGAGGTTGCAGCAGCTGTATCAACAGTTTTGGACCCGATGGTCGAAAGAATACCTGGCCAATTTCCAGACACGCACGAAGTGGAAGAAAAACTTCGAGAACACGGTGAAGGTGGGCACGCTTGTGGTTTTGGTGGAGGACAATATGCCACCCTTGCGCTGGCCTATGGCGCGGATTGTGGAGTTGCACCCAGGAGCAGACAACGTCGTGAGGGTTGTTTCAGTTCGCCTGGCTAATGGGACAACGTCAAGAAGATCCTTATCGAAGATTTGTGTTCTACCAGTGGAAGACTTATAAACGTTAAAGTGCTTAAATGATGTAAAATTAAGAATCCATGTTTTCGTTTATTTCATGTTATGTTATCATAGATTCTAGCTATCTTTAGTACTATTGTATAGTACTATAGTATACTTGTTTTGAAAAGTAGGACTTTTCAACGGGGGCGGCATGTTCCGTCTCAGTAAATAAGAATTAGTGAAAAACGCGACAACAGCGTGAATAACTGAAGCGCGCTGGTTTGATGTTGCAGCGGTCCTGTCAAAAAGATAGACTCTTCTCGCTTCTCTCACGTTACGTTCACGTTCACGACTCAATTTATAACTTTAGGCTGTAGGAAGCATAAAAGCATACAATTTGTACTTTTAATTTTAAATAAATACATAAAAAAGTAAGGAGAGTTTAGTTCCCTCATGGGTGGTCCTTCAAAGAAGATAAAGTGAACCTCGACACAACATGTACCGCTTGGCAAAAAAATCTGGATTGGTACCATATTTGTTGGAGGGTCCTGGCACAGGATGGCTTCTACTTGACGAACTTAGGATTCCAGAAGAACGTGGGGTATATTTCATTTTTATTTCATTGCACACTTTCTTCACTACCTGGGCCGACTTGATATAGTTGCTCATATCTTCTCCAAAGAGAAAAGCATCAATACTGTCCATGATGACTTTTCTAATAGAATTGTCGATGCTATTTGACAATCCATATCGTCTGTGTGTTGACAACGAATGTATGACATCCGTTAAAACTTTGGAGGCATTAGCCAGGGCCTGCAAATTTTCATTGGTTTCGTCAGTAGGATTGGTAACGTATGTCTCCATAGGAATTGCTATAGCTGATATTGCGGCCGCTATTTGTTCTTGTAAGTGTAGTAGGAAATTATCTTGTTTAATCTGAGTGTCTCTTAAAAGCCCGCTGATTTCCCTATTAAGTTTAGGTGGTGAAAAACCTTCGACCTACTTTTCAATGAGGCTCCTCCTGTCGTCTTTATCTAACCCATTTCGACTGAATACAGTCCATCTCCTAGCTATTTCTGTGTGTACTTCTGGCCCGACCGTTGTTATAGCCAAAGGATCGTTACCCAATATATCAATCAGATTTTTATCTACTTGTTCTATCTGATCCTTTATATTTCGTTGTGCCTCCACCTGACTCTCGTCCTCACTCATATGAGCTCCAGACGAGCCAGAACTAGAGTCAGACTCACTTGAGCTAGACTCTGTACCTAAAATAAAGTGAATTATTATTATTATTAATATAATAATTACTCACTCTATTAATACATAATATGTATCATAGGTAACTTTTGTGTAAGTAAAACAAAATAAATAAAACTATTTTCATTATTCTGTATCTTTTCATTGTAAATAATTTAAATGTAAGAAACAACAGAGCCTCTAAACTTGCTACAGAAATTCGAGATTTATTTAAGGACTATTTTAGTAACAACCCTCTTTAGATAAGTAAAAATTTATTTTATTTTTTTTTTAATTTTAAAAACTAACACAACTAGCGTCATCTATCAATAATACAAAAACTGTATGCACAATTTTATTTTTCTTTTTTAACAAAATGTATGTTCTAAATTTCATGTAAATATGTCATTTAGCTCCGGACCTATAAGAAAAAAGCGATAATTTGAATAATACTTTGACACCCTGTATTTCAGTTACTATTAAAGTTAGGATAAGGAAAGTTGACCTAAATCACATTATTTTGACGTAAGGAATATACTGTTGTTCTATGTCCCATTACTTTCGGGACACCCTGTATAGCTTAAATACACTCTCTTCGAAAAATTTGGCTGCGTAGATTAAAATGAAACCGTCGTGTAAAATAATAACGTTTATCTAGCTAGCTATAGATATTAAGATAATTTAATTTACAACATACTTACTTGAAATACCCAAAATTTCAGCCACTTCAGCATACAGACGATCCCTTAAATTTTTGTCCTTATACGATCCCAATTTCGTGTTCCACAATGGCGGTCGTGCCTGTATTTCGGTTATTAGCACCTCGTTCATGTCACTCCCTGAAGTCATCTTGACCAACTAACCACCATAAAACGCGAAAAATAAACAATCCTGATTGAATCGGATGCTGACGCTCGACAAACGCTCTTTACGACGCTCGACGCTTCCACTCTGAACGGACCTTAAGAAGCAATGTATTAGGACAGGAAAAAGAGGTTTGTTTCTTGTTTTTTTTTTTGTATTTTTATTTTAAAAGGCAATTATAATAAAATAAAAAAAATTTAAAGGAAAAAAAACGAATAAAAAAATTTATCAACTTGAATAGAAGCTATAAAAGCCGTGATATCAGTAACATAGTAAAAAAATACACCATTTTGACAATGATACTATGACAACCATACATTTTTTTGACAATGCATCAATGCCTTTTTTTTCTAAATTGGTAACCTATTAATATAAATTTATTACCAATTTAGCAACCCTCACTAAAAGAACCCTAACTAAATTAAAACTATTATTACTGTTATTTTTTTTCCAGATATTTATACCTTGTCCTAACCTTTATGCTGCTTTTATTATTATTATAAATATTATGTCTTGTAAATGTTCTTAAACCTTAAAACAACCTGTATAATACGATTACTATAATTATAAATAATATTTTCCTTATTTATGCCCACAACCTTAAAACCCCCTGTATAATTCTATTTCTATACTATTATTATCCTCAAAAATGTTCCGTAATATCAATACCCTCTGTATATTTCAAATATATATTTATTAATATTTATATTCATTTTATTTATCCTAGTAATTTATCAAAAAAACCATTCAAAATTGTCCCCATAATACTAATAATTCATTAATAAAATAACTCATGACGTCACGAGACGAACACGACGCGTTTCTAATTTGTGGCCAGACATCCTTCTCTAAAACCGCTTTTCCTACTCTAACTCGGAACGCAAATGAGCCCGCCGGCCGGTAAAAAATGTAAATAAGATGAGACGTCAGATGCGCGGCGAATTTTCCCGCCGCAATAAAAACCATTCAATAAAAGATATGCACATATTCGGAAAATTTAAAGTTTCCTAATATCGTCACTACCAATTCCTGATCATTTCCACCCATTTTAAGCCGCTAATTCTGGAATTGAAAAAGTCGGATCCGCCCGAACGTAGAATTTGCCGCCATGACACCGAAAACACCGCGGTTGCGTCATCTGGGGCGCGTACACAGTCGCTACCCATGGGTTAAAAGTTCACCCGGTTAAATTTTACATGTCACGCCCGCACAAATTTCGCCCCGACAATTTTTGTTTCACCTCTATGAACGATATGGTCATGCGCAGTGCAATCTTATAATTGTTTGTTTATTTTTTTAAATGTGTGTATATTTTTCTTGTGCAAGAGTCGTGTGTGATTGTCGACTAAAATAAATCCTAATGCTATAAATTTTTTTCAAAACATTATTGAAGCAGATAGTAGTGATTCATCAACTGATGAAGATGTTGCCTGTGCAATTTCCCAGACTGCTGCTTTTATCTCTAACATTAATAAAAGTTGTGAGAAAAGGTTCATAGAACGTACAGATAATTTTATATCTGTGACTGTCCCAATTTTACAGACCAAGAGTTCCAGGAAAACTTCCGCATAACCAGAGAAGCATTCAGTTGGCTTCAGAACAAGCTGGAGAATAAAATGAAAAACTTTTCATATGGTCCAGAAAGAATATCGCCTCAAAAGCAAATTTTAGCTTCAATTTGGATTATGAGTACACCCGATAGTTATCGGTAAGTAGAAAATTCTTTATATTAGGGCCAGTATAATAATGTCTCGTGGACAACAGGTTGAGTTTCAACTCGAAGTCAACTATTAGCAGTTAAACATATTAAAAACATATAGGTTAATGGGTAGTTGAAACTCAATTAACATGTGGTCAATGGGACATTATAATGCCAGTTCTAGGTCTTATTAACAATAAACCTCTCAACATTTAGGACAACAGAATTTTCTTTTGTTTCAGATCTGTTGGAGGTAGATTTGATATGCCAAAATCAACTTTATTTAAATGTTTTGAAAGAGTGGTAGGTTGTCTTGTTGAGCTGGGTCCAGAGATAATTAAATGGCCATCAACTGAAGAGCGAAGAGAAATTAAAAATGACTTTTTCAAGTGGGGTCAAATTCCTGGAGTGGTTGGAGCAGTAGATGGGACTTATGTACCTATAAAGGCACCACAAGAAAATCCTGAGGTTTACATCAACAGGAAATGTTTCCATGCAATTACTTTGCAAGCTATTTGTGACCATAAACGAAGGTTTCGAGATGTGTTTGTTGGTTATCCAAACTCCGTTGGTGACCTAAGGATTTTCAAGAATTCCGACTTTTTCAAAAATGTAACTTCAAATCCAGAACTTTACTTTGGACAAAACGAATTCATCCTAGGGGATAAAGCATACCCGATATTAATAAAATGTATGCCACCCTATATAGACAGAGGCAACCTTGGCAGAAAGGAGCTGAATTTCAATACACAACATGCCAAAACCAGACAATTGATAGAAAGAAGTTTTGCACTTCTGTTTGGGCGTTTTAGAAGACTGAAATATCTTGATATGTCAAAGGCACAAATTATTCCTAATGTTAAACTATACTAGCTGGATGTGTTTTATACAATATATGTTTAATGTTCTCAGACAATTACATAGATGCATATACATCTGAGGGTATAACTAATACAAATACAAAAGAACATCAATACGCTGAAACATCATATAGGAAAGGACTGGAATTAAGAAATCAAATTGCCAGTAATTTACTGACTAATTAACTAAATTTTGACTTTAACAACTATAATCAATATTTAACAACTATAATAATAGTTTCCAAGATAGCAATAATGAGATACATTATTTAAGACACCTTGTATAAAACATCTGTATTAGGTGCCTAGATTTCATATTTAAATGTAGGTCCTTATTTTGTTAAATAAGATAAAAATGTTATTTTTTAAGGTTTTATTGAATAAAAAAATATTTCAAAAAATATCTTATGTAATTATTTATATCACGAAGATTTGTACAAATATTTAAACTAATGATCTAATTCTATCTAATCAAAGCTTAAAGAACATAATAACAACTTTACTCTTAACTGCATTTTAATTTTTGTATTGTAATATTGTATATTACAAATTTAACTAACAAAGGTTTTGATTTTCATTTACATACCCAACATTCTTGAAAATTAATTAGAATTATGTGAAACTCAGAATTATGAGTAGGTACATTTTTTAGAACACTTAAATCTATTTCTTTAGACTAGAAATTTATTATAATTATTACACAAATCAATGATTATTATCCCTTATTCTAAAAATAACTTTAACAAAAAATAATATTTATACAGGAACTGAAAAAAAAATCACTTATTGTGCTTTAAAAAATTAATGTATTCCTTAAAAGCTTCTATGGCTTCTTCTTTTTGTTTAAGGTTTTCCTCATGCCGCCTCTGTTTATTTTCTTCGCGTTTATTTAGATCTTCCCTTATTTTTTTAAATTTCTTGAGTCATTTGCTCTATTTGCTTAAATTGCACATTTTTTGTTTTTAGTGTTTTGGTTACTGTAACATTATTTACAACACCATCAATAATTTCATTATTGCTATTTGCACTTTCAGTGATATTCTCGGTCATATTATCATCCGTGGATGTAGAAGGAATTGCTTGGTAATCTGCCGATATGGGAGGAATTGCCACACTTGTAGATGCAACTGCTACTGGCTGAATATTGGGTGCACTGCCAAACATGTCTTCGAATTGATCAAAATACTCAAATGTTACTTTTTTTTGTCCAGTTGCCTTATTTGACATATTATCCTTTTTCTTTACATATTTTGATTTGAGGTATTTGGATTTATTCTTACACTGCTCCCCTGTATATTTGCCCATTTTTTCTGCAATTTAGTTCCACACTTTCTCATTTCTCAATGTTTGTGACTTAAATAGTTTTGTATGGTTCTTATAAATGCTTATTAACCTAATCACATCCTTTCTTGTCCATTGGATTCTTTCAGAATCTGATTCTAATGAAAATGCAATGGAAAACGATGTAGTCTACAAAGAAAATATATATAAGTATACCTACATTTTTATATTTTATAACATATGTACATAATTATATAATTCTAAGGGCCGGTATTATAAACATATGTTAAAGTTATTTAATAAATAACCAACTTTAGAAACAACACTTAAAATGTCAAAACTAATTTAAAAATTAGAAATTGGGATTGAAGTACTGTGGTAATGTCATTCTATGAGATAACATTGAGTTATTTATCAAATAATTTTAACACATAAGTATTTATAAGATAAAACTGGCACTAACATACATTTGATGAATTTAAATCATTCATAACAATTGGTTCATCATCTAATTCAGAGCTCAAGTCCTCTTCATGTGATTATTGCCTTGATTGCGGCTGACGTGGTTGATGGTACCAAAGACTTCTTCTACCAGATTTTTTGGAAAATACAGGAGAGATTTGTCTAAAAAATATGCAGGATATAAAAAAATATCGAGAGGAAAAGATACATTAAGTGACTGCCGTTGTAGTTTGGAATTATTTACATACTTCAATTAGGATTAAGTATAATAGTTATAGCTATAAAAAACATAAGAAGGAATAGATTATTAAATAATATAGGTAGGTATTACATGTAGTTTCATATAATTATGTAGTATTGAATATTATGTATTATAGAACCTACCTGAAATTCTGCAAGTTAAAACTAATTGACCATCTTCACTTATAATGGAATTCTGATTTTCATCCACGACTAGATTGTGGGTGTGACTTGAAATTACAGACATTATTTTTACTCAAAGTAATTTTTTTAAATGTTTCTTTATTTATTTGTATTCAATTTTTTTTTCAAAACAATTTTCTGGGGTTATGACATTTCTAAATATTCAAATAAAACCTATATTTACGTCTGCGCGGGCCAGTCGGACAACTTTTAACTATTTAGAAGACCGGGTTAAAAAGTTGCTCTGTCCGCCTTCCTCCGACGAAATTTACCCTCAAATGTGAACGAGTTTAAATATTACCATAAACGCTTTACCCAGGCTGCCGAGTGCGTCCACAGAACTCCCGACATCCAGTGTGAACGCGCCCCTGGCCATGTGCGATTCGATAGTGACGTCGTCCGTATGCTTTTACATTGGGTGCTGGACCGCCAACTTTATTGTACCATGAGCTGGCTCCGTGTCTCCAGGGTATGACTGGTTGATTGGAACGGCTTTTTTTTTTGGGGTTTTTCTTAAATAACAGCGCGTTGCGGAAAAACGGTAACATTTAAAGAAAAACGGTTTTTAGTGGATTATATCCAGATAGTGTCCGGTGGTTTCAGAAAAAAATGGTTGTCGTAGGTATCATAGGTATGCCGGTTTTAAGCATCAAAGGTAAAAAAAGGTGTAGAGCAAAAACTACTCTACGTAGAAGGTGTAGAGTATGTCGAAAAATAGGATTTAAAAAGTTCTTAAAACGCTAAAAGTTTGAAATCTCTAGGTGCCGCCAATAAAGAGTTATTAAGAAAAGTAGAAAAAAACGGCCAAAAAAAGGCTCAAAAAGGGGTTTATATTTGTTAACACAGCTCACCCTGTATAATACGTAGCGCCATGAATAATACCTCTATTTAATCCTAAAGGATTAGGCTTTCAAACGGTGAAAACAAAAGAAAATTTAAACGTTTTTTACAAGTAGAAAAAAAATTATTTCTCAAAAAATTCACTTTTTTTTGCGAAAAGAAAATGTAAGTTTAAGCTCATTTATCTCGGAAGGAAAAAAAATTCACAGTCACGTAGCCTCAACCTTCTTGCATAAAACAGTGAAAACCAGAAAAAAAAATCACCATAGAACAAAAGTTATTAGCGTTTATGTGTCGCAAGTCGAAACCTTCACCATTTTTTCTTGATGCGTATCATACTTTAAAGAACCATGATGTGTTACAAGTTACAATACGCTCCGCTCTCAAGTAACTCGTATAAATATAACCAATATTCAATGATACCTTCTTATATTATTATAATACGCTAGTGGCATCTAGGGTAAATACGCTAAAACAGAGTCCTCAATTAATACACTGTTGTGCTGGCGAATGTTATGGCGTATTCACCATAGTATGCAGATAATCGCTGTTTTCAAAGTAATTTCATTTACGTTTTTAAATTATGCTTCAAATTCAAAATTTATTTTTTTATCTTAAATGCCATTCGAAACTTAGTAGAAAAGTTTAATAAAGTAAATTTTTAACGATTTATACGAGTGCCACAATATAAAGGGAAAAGAGGGTCCCATAAGAGACTATGTATTGGGATAAGACAACCGGATTTTTATATCGATTTTTTGTATTTTCCATGTTTATTTTGAAAAGCAATTGTAATAAAATATAAAAAGAATAAGTAATAAAATAAACCATCAACGAATTGAATCGAAGCTATAGAAGCCGAGATATTAGTAAAAATGTGAAAAAAAAAACAAAAGAAAATTCGTTTTTCCCATGGTACCATTTTTTTTTCCTAAAATGATTATTGAAAAATTTTAAAGTAAGCCGTAAACTGACAATTTCCAGTGAAAAAACCCAAGAGAAAAATATTTTTTTTGTTGGTCGAAAATCGGAAAGGGGTATACTATACGCAAAATTTCGAAAAAATGGTTTTTTATTTTCTTATAAACTATAACTCTGACATTTTTTTCTTTTAAATAAAAGTTCTTGGGAATATTACGAGGTATCTGTATGTCAAAAGAATCGGTTATAGCTATCATAGAATTGGAGAAAATTAAAAAAAACTATTAAACATAAATATCTAATTAACAAGAGCCATATGGAAAAAATTTATATTTTTTATTTTTCTATCCTGTACTACTTCAGAGCACCTTTAAAAAAAGTTTATTACTGATTTTACTCTAAGATAAAGGTAAAACCTATTTCTTTGCATTTTTCAATTTTGAAGCAAAATGAGGCACCAAAATGAGCATTTTTTCAAAATATGCTTCGAATTCAAAATTTATTTTTTCTGGTTAAAAACATTTCAAAAACTAGTAAAAAAGCTTTATGACAAAATATTCCACGATTTCGACGAGTGCCACAATATAAAGGGAAAGATTAGGTCCTATAACAATTCGTGTAGAAAGACCACCGAGTTTTTTTGGTGGATTTTTAAAATTTTTCAGTTTTAGTTTTGAAAGCCAATAGTAATAAAATATGAAAAGAATTGACAGAAGGAGAATAAGGAATAAAAGAAATCCAGCAAATTGAATCGAAGCTGTAGAATCCTACATATTAGTAAAAATATGGAACAACTTAAAGAATACACATTTTTCACATGGTACCATTTTTTTTTTAATGATTAATGACAAATTTTAATAATTCCTAATTAATAAGTCCTAAACTGGCAAATTCTGATAAAAAAAACCCAAGAAAAATTTAGAAAAAATGCTTTTTATTTTTTTTTAAATCAACTATAAGACTGACAACTTTTTGTCTTTTAAAAAAGTTGTGAGTAATATTACTAGGTGTCCGCACGTTAAAACGATTCGATTCTAGTTATTATACAATCGGAGAAAATGGAGAAAAAAAAAGTTATAGAATCATTATAGATTACTTACTAAAACGTTAATGTAGCTAATACAATATTGAAATTATTTGTATTTCTTGTAGACGTCGTTTAGAAGCTTTAGTTTGGCTGTCAGAGGGCCTCTGGCTTAAAATGCATGGTTGTTCTCCAATTTGAAGGGCCTGTAATAAGAATATTTCTGTGTTAATTTGTATAATTTCTTCTAAAATCTTGTATGTTGCACAAAATATACAAAAATCTAACGAGAGTGTAAATTTCTCTCATTACATTTGTGATATTACTAAGAAAAACTTTCAAAAAACTTCATTTTCTTTTAAATAATATTTTTGACATGGGTACACAAAATATTAGTATTTTGGTATATTCAGTAAATTTCGTACTGTTTGCGCTTTTAGTACTTTCTTAAGCTTTTTTTAGCTATTTTAGTACTTATGTATCAGCGTTTATGTAGAACTCTAATTATTAATAACCATTATATGTATAATATTATTGTGGTTTTTTTGGTAGTTACTTAAAAGGATTAAAATAAGCATGTAACAGTAAAACATATGTTACAATTTTTTTATCAGGTATGTTTCTTTGCTTTTCCTTGCACCTTAGTTATTAAAATTTATATCTTTGATAATATAATATTAAATATATTGCAAAGATGTAATTATTGATATACAATAAACATTTTTATAAAGCCAAGTAAAAAACTTTTAGTTCCGTGTAAACACGGAACAATTTAACATGGAAACTAGTTCCATGTTAAACAAAAATCTTTAATAAGGTTCACCAACCCAATGAAAAAATATTAGTATTTGTACCTGATTGGATTAATATTTTAGCACAATATTACTTGGGCATTTCTTAGCTGCTTGTAATGTTTTTGGGCTTTTTGGTACTTTCTAGCATTTTTAGCTGTTTTAGTACTTTTATTTAATCCTTTTATTTACTTAAGTGGCGATTAATGTCAAGTAGTACTGTAGCTAAAGCTATAGACAATCATAGTTAACTATCAAGTTAAAAATACTTAGCCATGTACTTGAATACTATTACCATTTTAGGTATTTAAATAGGATTAAAAAATGTTTGATTATAAGAAGCAAGACTAATTTAACACTATACATTTATGAGGCAATAATATTTAAATTATTAATTAATTATAATAATTAATTATAATAATATTGACCAAATAATAACAAAAGTTGCCTTAAAGATACCTGATTGGATTAATGATTTAGCACAACACAACTTTAATTTTTTTTAGCTACTTGTAGTTTTATTCGGCTTTTTGGTACTTTAGCATTTTTAGCTGTTTTAGTACTTTTATTTAAGCCTTTTTATTTACTTAAGTTGCTATTCATATCAAGTGGTGCTGTAGCTAAAACTATAAGACAATCATAGTGTATTATAGAAACAAATTATAATGATTTATAAATATTTGTTGGTCACAATATGAATTATAAATAATACTATCATAAATAACCTGTTATTTTTGTTGTTGGAAAATAAGTAAAGAAATCTTAACAAATAGAAACATTTGGACATATTAATTAAGACTACTTGAAATTACTGAAGTTTAAAAAATAAAAACTGAATTGAGATATCAATATTTTGCAATATATAAATATTAATTATATAATCAAAAAATATATGGACCAAAGAATTTATTTAATTTTTTATTTTTCTATACATTCTGTGTAATAAATAAATTTAATATTTATTTTGTTTGTTTTCTCATATTATTTAGAAGTTTTACCAATAGATTTCTCATTTTCTGCACATATAGTTATTATTTTTATTTAAAGGTTTTTTATTTCAAAATAAAGTAATTTATTTCTAGAATATCTATCTGAAATTCCATATTTACAATATGTTTTATATTTTTTACTTTAAACAATAAATCAGTAATAATAAATATGACTTGATAAATACAGTATAGAAAAAATTCTATTTAAAGTATCTATTATTTCATCATGAACATTGTCTATTAAAAATTATGAAATGCTTGCATATAATTTTGTTTAATTCTTTTAATGTAAAAGAAGCAAAAAATTTAAATAATGTAAAGTAAAAAAAATATAAGCGTTTGTTAATTATCTTAGTTTGTAATTAATTCTAATATCATCAAATAGATATCTTTTAATGTGTCATCAAAATTAGATACTTTACCTATATTATTATCATCACAGTTCCACCATTGATTATTAATGTTGACCACAGATGTATAATGGCCAGAAGTAATCTCTTAACCATGATGCTTGATAACACACTTCACCTTAAATCTGAAATTATCTAAAACTAAATTTTGATTATTAAAATTTGAAAAGGTGGTATTTATTTTAACTGAACGACCATTTATAATCTGAGACCTTTGAAGTTGTAAAACTAAATATTTAGAAACAAAGGTAAGTTTGGAGAATGTTGTTAAATTATTACTACAATTTTGACATATTAATTCACTTTGTCTAGGGATAAACATCAATTCAAAATTTATATTATTTCCGCAGTTTTCCGGAAAATATGCTATATATATACTGACCATATCGTTAGTTCCATATTCATTAATGTTGCAGTTTTCACAATGTTTTACATCCAGATGAGCTCGAGCATTAATGTAGATTTGAACATCGTCTACGTCCAATTTTCTCAATAATTTTCTACAGAATTCTTCAGCGTCTTGTTGCTCTTGACGTAGGAATATGCATCCTAGTAATTGTCGCACTGCCATTGCAGAATTTGTTCTCTTTAGCATAATGTCATGAATCCTAGAGTTAATGTTGGTGTTTCGCTTTGAAATTGACTCACGAATTTCTGGTAAACATAAAAGTGACTGTAAAACACTATTAGCATAACACGAAACATTATCTCTATTCATCAATGAAGGTGGTGTGCTATAAACATTAGGGATACTCTCATCATCAGAACTTAAAATAATGTCATCATCATTATTAATACTTTCTTCATCTTCCTGTAAGGATGCTTGGGTTGCTAAATATAGTATTCTTAACATTAAAGTGTAATTTTTAAGATACATTTTGAGACTCATTAACAGTTTTTGGTAATGTTGGAATAAAATCTTTATCATAAATAATAACCACTATGGCTTTATGATGACTACAAACGGTATTATATATAAAATGTTGTAAATTTTTAAAGTTA
Organism: Anthonomus grandis grandis; assembly: GCF_022605725.1. Lineage (NCBI taxonomy): Eukaryota > Metazoa > Arthropoda > Insecta > Coleoptera > Curculionidae > Anthonomus > Anthonomus grandis. The sequence goes on from NC_065563.1 coordinate 693,671, forward strand.
CTGAAAAGCCAATCAATTTGAGTATTAGATTTTGTAGTAAATTCATCTACACCAAGTTTAGATGTTAAACCTTTGAAATTCAAAGTCATTTTAAGGCCATTTTGTGTCTCAGTTATTATGTCTTGATTAAAATCACCGATAATTAATATACGTCCTTGCTGATCAAAAATATTGTCACTTAAACAACGTTGCGCTTGTAAAATTGTTAACTTTGGAGGATTGTATACTACCATAAGAAAAATATCATTTAAAAGGAATGTTACAGCTTGAAAAACTATTCCAGAGAAATTTTTAGTGTACTTACTTATTGAACTTATTTTTGCATTTAAATCTTTTTTCATATAACAAATTATGCCAAAAGGTTTGCTTATATTTTTATTACTGAATAAATTTGCAAAAGATTCAAAACCATTTATTTCTATATTAGTAGTACTGTTTTTGTGTAACCAAGTCTCAACAAAAAATAACAAATGTGCATCTTTAAAGATCGGATTGTTTTTTATAAATTTAAGATTTTTTGATAAGCTTTGTACATTTTGATAAGCAATGACCTTTTTAACATGAACATCTTTGACAAATTGGTTCTCATACCTGGATATTAGGAGCTTATTAGTCTGCAAATTTTTGAGCTCGTTGAAAGCAGCATCTTTGTCGGTCGGTGGTCTTGGAGCCTTAAATTGTCCAATGATGTACAATCCACTAAGTTGGGTAACTCGGCTGCAGGCAACGTACACACTGCTTCTGGACATTCGTTTACTTATATGAACAGCCACTTGTTCATAGGTAGCACCTTGACTCTTATGGATGGTGATTCCCTCACTGATGAGAAGTGGAAACTGTAGCCTTTCGACGTGGACGTTACTCCCTTTTTGGATTTTGATCGCTCTTGCAGTTTTTAGTATTGGTGTCCAAGTGGTTGGTATATTGTGGGCATATATATAGTATATGTGGGCTTTATGTTTGTTTCGACAATTTATACCAGTCTTTGTATCGAAAAATTCTATCCATACCCTATTTGGAATCTGATTCTGATCATATTCAATTTTTCGAAGGGCACCTGTAGCACCATTGACTAAACCGTCCTTGGTATCTATGTTGAGAGAGATGTTTCCAAAAGCTGTATCAGATTTGAAGATTTGCTGCAATCTACTGTTTACATATTCAAACATTTTATTCAAATTCAAACATAATATTCGTCAATTATGATGAGCTTAAGGTCACATAAGGCAGAATAGATTGTGTTGTTTCATGATTAAAGGAATCAAGTCATGATCATACTGATTAAGGACAGAGCAGAATGTAGAGTTATTCCACCAATGTTAAATGCTGCTTTGCCTGTTGGTGCAGCCAGTAAAACTTTGAGGCTTTCAGGATTATTTCCAGGAATTGAATTGTAATGTCTTAATAATGTTTGAGTTATGGCTGTTATTAGGTGACTTTTTCCTGTACCAGCTTGTCCACTAAGTACGCAATAAAATGGTTGATTTTCAAGTAACTGGTCTTGTACAATATTTAGAAACTCATATTGTTTTTGGTTTAATTTGCTTATAAGTTCCTCATACTCTGAGTCTGGAATTTGATGAGGGGTGGGAAATGCCATATGTTTCACAGGTGCTTCATTTTGGTTTCCATCAATGCCATCAAATGGATTATAATCGGGATTATCTATCGCATATGCCATGTATTCATCGCCGATATTGCCTTCAAAGCCATTATTAATGAGATCATCTGTTCTATCTTGGGCACATTTCAATGCCTCATTCAATATTTTCTCATCTAAAACAATAAATTTCCGTCTATTTTCAACTATTTCAGCATATCGGTCAACATATTTTATTTGCTGATCAACATTTTCAACTTCATCTACTTCTTTTCTCCAAGGAACATATAATATGATATGTTCTCTGTAAAGGTTTATAGGGTCCTGTTGTAGTCCATAACGTCGATAGGATATGATTTTAGGATGACTTCTTTTAACTAAGAGTCCGCTCTCATCTTTCAATGGAAATATGGTTGCTTTTTTGATTCTTCTTCTTTCTTGGAGAATTGATAATAGGCGGCCAATTTTGCCAAGCAAATATTTTTAACTTCGTTTGGTCTCTGTTCATAATGTTCAATCAAACCATCACAATAGATTTTGGTGTCATCATCGGGCATTTCTTTTAGTTCTGCTAAGGATTTTAATAGCTTTGTTCTTTCCTTTATTGGGTTAGTAGGAATGTAAATATATCCACTGGATGTTTCATGCAGGGGAATCTGAAGCACACAATAGGCCGCTTCTTGAGCACTTACTTCACTAGCATTTAAAAAAACAGACGCCATTGCCTTTAATTTACCTTTGATGTCGAGGTTGCCTTTTTTAAATGGCTTCCATTGTTCTCATGAGTAAATCTGACACACCTCTATGGGATTTATTTATATAGTTGACTATATAGCTACAACAACCATAAGGTTCAAAGACTAGCTGGATATCCATACTACTTCTCATCATACTGAACATTTCTGCATTGAAGTTGTTGATGAAACAATCCTTGGGCTTTCTCTTTAGGAACATTGTTGTCTTAAATATGTTGTGTTGAATTATTGTTAGATATTCTTCTTTTGACATACTGAGATCTGCTAAAAATCCTTCGAAGGACACAGGTTTACTTTGTAATTTTGTTTTTATCAGCAACAATTTCTCGGACATGGTTTTTCTTAACTCCTTATTGGTATCTATTTTCCTGTCTAGTTTAATAGGCGTTAATATGGTGGTTTCATCCATTGGAAGATAGGGGATACCATATCTGCAGACCTGAAATAAAATTAACTATTTATTATTCTGCATATATTGTATTCTTGAAGACATCTTAGGTGTATGAAAAGCCATCTAAGTATTTTAATAATTAAATTAATTAGAATGTATTATGTATAAAATAAAATGATTAGCATTACTTTATTTTGAAGTAACTGGAGACTTTGAATATCAGCCTTTTTACATGAGATTAATAATGACAAAGAGTAATTCAAATGTGAATAATTATATAATAGTACTATATACAAGAGAACCAATGAAAAGGCAAAGATTTACTGCTATTATTCTCAAAATACCTATTTTTTTTTACTTTTAACTCACATGAACTATGCACATCTATTAAAATATATTTACTAACCTCATATCCCTTTATATCTTTCTTGCAAGACTTTGAATGATGATGAGTGTTGAATTGGATTATTTCACTGAAACTCTCTAGATCTCCCTGGCAAGTGATGAACTTGTCGGCAAACTGGCAGCATTCTTTGAAACTTTCAGCGGTTTTATCAAATTTCGGGGCATTCGCTAACCACAGTAAACCATGAATATGGGGTGAGCCACGATGTTGAACTTCTACCCGATAGTAAAAATTTACTATTAGGTGTTGCTTAAATGGTCCACTATCACTCTTCATGTGTTTAAATAACAACTTAAATCTATGGTCAAAATATCGAGCACATGTTATAGGGTCAGTCCTGATTAAACGGGTCTTTTCCAAATAAGAGAGGGTAGTAGCTTTTTCAAGTGAAATTTCTTTACCATCAATAACCTTAGCTAATATTACAATAAATTCAGGCCATGCTGTTTCAGCTGCGGAAATGGTTATGAATAATGTTGGAATTCCAAACTGTCGAATCATACACATTAGTTTTGTTTTCTCTTGCTTCCAGTATGCCAGAGAACCTTTTATTTTATTAAGAAAATGATAGCCATCATCATTTTTCACAAGTTGCTCGATGAAATCAGATATATTTTCCACTTTCATTTTTCTTTTTCCTCAGGCATGTGTACACTGCTTTTGTTAATAGAATTATTTGGCTTTTTTTAAATGTATATAGAAGATAATCTGTCCTTGCAAATCTCCTGTCTTTGTGCTGAAGTTGTATTTTAATTTCATCTGAGTAGCTGTACTTAACAAAGAATTGTTTCATTTTTCCACAATATAGACTTGGAAAGGAGAGTTCATCACTGTACTTGTCCTGCACTAAATGGATTGGAGTTTTTCCTTCCCCAGGGGCGAAACAGATGTTTTCTAGATTATTCTTGTTTAATAAAGTTTCTTGGCCACCAGGATTCAATGGTTCTTCATCTTTTAAAAATTCATCAAATTGATGGATATTGGCCTCTTTTTTACAATACATTACAGCACTATTTGATTTTTCGGCTTCCATTGTTTCACAATTATTTAGTTTATCAACTGCAACATTATTAATTTGTTTTGTTGTACTATACTTGAATGATTCAAGATCAATCTGCCTAATTAATGCATCTATTAATATATTAATAGCGTGATTTTGTTGTGAGCTAATGTAGTTTTCTATATCTTTTTGCCAATTGTCAGACACTTGAATACCTTCTTGGACATACAGAGGTTGTTGACATAAATATTTAGCTGCTTTAATTACAACTGCAGGTCTAATGGCCTCAAGTAAATAAGCATTTTTAATATTAAGTTTTTTCTTTAGCTGAACTTGAATTGTCTGGGTGTCATCTAAATTTCTTGGAAGGATTTTAGTAGTTGTATCTACATTAACTGGTACATTAACAATTTGACCAGTTATATAGCACTGTCTTGCATAGCCAACTTCCCTTTAATTTGCATAAATGGTATTCTGGCTGAGACCATTCTTTCTTCTAAGGTTGTTAGATCTTTTAATTCTTCTGGAACAGGATGAACAACATTGTAATTTCCAGACCAATATCTAGGGAAAGGTCCTTTATAAATATTTTGTAAACAGGAAGCACAAAAATGTTTTTTACAAAGTCATTCCCATACTTTAATTCCAAATTGTGACGATTCAATTTTGTGCATGATAAAGGAAACCACAGTCGCAAGCAGCAACTACATGTTATAGTTCCCCTCTCTTATAGCTAACTCGAATTTTGTTGGTGATCTTGTTATTGCAATACTGCTTGAATCACTTATGTTTAGTTGTTATATAGGAGCGTCAGCGAGTATATTATGCACGCCACGTCCGACCCTAATTTGGGTGTTTTTTGGGAAATAAAAATTCATATCTTTGGCTGTATGGCTAGCGAAACGATGAAAGTTGGCATGTGGCCTCTCAATACATTGAGAATGATGGATCCGTAAACAATTTTTTTTTTCGGTACCCACAAAGGGAGCGGTACCGAGTTGAAGTCAAAAATTTGTAAAAAAATGGGTAAAATTCGAGTTTCCGACGAGATCTCAAATTTAAAGCATTCAATCGAGCTGAAATTTTCAGGATATACGGGTTCTTGGGGGTTACGTGTCTGTGTACTTTTTGGGCCAGATCCGTATACAGGGTGATTTATTATAAGCGATCAAAGTTGAGTAAAAAAAAAATGGTCCAGAGGCTAAAAGATAATTTTTATAAAAAAAGTTTTTCGGCGAAAAGACTTAGTTTTATGAGAGAAATAACATATTTAGAGGTTTTTTTTTAAAAAAATTTTTTTAATGAGTTCTGGCATTTTCAGTTTTTTTGAATTTTCCGCTAAACGGTACTTATTTCGCAAAAAAAGTTTTTATGAAAAAATAGCATCATCTTTTGTCATTCAAATGCCATATAACCGAAATTTTTGTGAACCATACAGGGCGAGCAATAAAAATTTTTTTCCATGAAGGTCCAAAAAATTGACAAAAAAAATCACATTTTATTTAATAACTTTTTAAGGGTGGCACTTGGAGATTTCAAACTTTCAACATTTATAATACTTTTTAAGAGCTTTTTTCTGATATACTCTACAGTCATCTACGTAGAGTAGTTTTTGCTCTACACCTTTTTTTAACTTTGACGCTTAATACTGGCATACCTATGCAACGTACGAAGACCAATTTTGCCTTCAGACACGCGGAATTTATCTGGCTATAATATACTATATACCGTTTTGTTTCAAATAACACAATTTTCCAAAAAAATTCAATTTTCTAAAAAAAGTGCCAAAAATCGGTCAGTGGAATGCTGAACACCCCCGGTGCGGGGCTATCAGGGTACAATAAGTAAGTGGTCTAGCACCCAACAAGCCCGTCACCCAGGCAATGAAACCTGCGCTTTTCGACCGTTTCCGTTCGAAAATAAGACCCTTTTTATAATCGAAATTTGACTACTAAAACCACCTGGAATCGGTCCAGAATTGATGTTAAACTGTTCCTAAGGCTTTATACTATTTTTCCATGTACAAATCATAAGGTAAAAACCTTTTTTTATACCCTAAAACATCGTCTGAAAATGGTCGATTTTGACGTCTACGGGCGATTTTAATACCGACTTTTACAGATGTTTTGATTACATCAGTGACATGACGTCAACGTGGATGTATCGGCTCGGACTTGCTTCTTATTTTTATTGATAAAATGCTTAAATTAGCTCAGAATTTCTCGAAATCGGTATGGAATAATTCTAGAGACTCTGGAGAATCCGATTATGTGCATATCTTTTACCAAGTCGCCTTCCTTTAGCCGTGATGATTCGACAAAGTTGTAAAGTTTTAGAATTTACCGTGTTTTCATGCGACGGAAGGACTCATACATGGCATTTTGGGTGCGGGAGTGGAAGTTTAATTACTATTTATTTATTTTAACACAAAATCTAACTGTGGATCATTGTTATTATTTGAATTGTGAAGAAAACGCAAGCGTTAAAGGTAGGCCTTAATGTAATATGAGCTTCAATGACAACCTAACCTCTACATGTATTATGTAAATAAATAACAAGACCAAAAAGGAGAAAATATTGAACTTATTAGTTAGAATAAGGTCCAAAATGTGAAAGATTGGCAAATTTCCGGTTTTGCTCATGACTGGAAGCAGGCCACTTAGTCTGAATGCTCAGGTCAGCGAGATGGCAGGCTTTAAATATCCAAGAGGATAACCGAAGTAGTTGATAGCATCCAGTTGTGGTACTAATGATGGATAGGAATGCAGATTCTGGCAGCAAGATGTTTCAAGTATTGAGTTGATGATAAGGTGGAATATGGTGGTGAAAAGAAGCAGAGAAAGTCAGTCTAAAACTCAAGAGACTTTTTCATCTTATTGTTGTTGTTCAATATTATATATTATTTAGATACCAAAGATAGTTTCCTTACAGAGAAGTATTTATATATCATATAGTTTAGTACATATTAAACAACATATTAGTGATTACTTCACAAACAAAATTGTACATGATCATTTTACAAGAAATAGAGATTTTTATAGGATGCACAAGGTTAAGTGTGGGGTTTCCTTCTATGGTCCCAAACTCTGTAATACTCTCCCTGCTACCATTAAACTGTTACCTACCAAGCTTTTTACTGCAATATAAAATTACTATAAAACAATATCTATATAAATCTAATAAAAAAATGTTTTTTCTCAAATCAAGAATTTCTAAATGATGATTTCTCATATATGTAATTATAATATAAAACTTTTCGGCTTTAAATCCTTTGATTATTAATAATATTAAGAAGTGTAAAGATTTTCTTTGTGACATATGTGTATATGGCATTAACAAATTATGTTTATGTTTAAATTAGGTGTAAGAACAGCTGTTTTTGTTAAATCTCTCTTTTCTATCACATAAAGTGATATGTAAGTGTAACATAAGTTCATGAAATAAAGATGATTTTACTTAATTATTTAATTGTGTTCACCATTTATTGTTCCTACCTAAAAGATTGAAATAATATAGCGGGTTGGGTTGGGTTAGAAGGGCAGAAAAACCTATAAACTTACTGGGTTTTCATGTAAACATTACAGCTATGTGGTGTTAGAGTCTGATAATGATGAGTGAACTCATTGAAACACATAAACCTGAAATATTTAAGAGAATTGGGAAAGTATTCATGTTCTTTTTCTACTGGAAAATAAAATTGTAAAATAGCTAATCTAACAAAAATATTATAAATGATTTAACATATTTATTTGACCGAGAGCATTATGAGAAACTAAAAGATAATTGTAAGTGTGCTTCAAAGGTTAGTCCTTGGATTTTTGTTGTCCTCCCTTTCAGCTAGCATACCAATTTGACAACCAGATATGTTTGCTGTTCTGCAAGACATTGTAACTTATTAATGACCTAAGTACATATCTTAAAAGACTTTCTAAATAAATTAAAAACATTGATTTAACAGATCGTATTGAGACAGTTTTCTAAGAGCTACTGTTTATAAGTGGCTATCAGTTTAAATTTGTACACTTAATCCAAAATATTTCATAGACATAGTATTTATACCTGAATATTCTTACACACTTAACTTAAGAACTGCCTTATTCTTTTGCTTAATTATAATACATCTTTTATAATAAGGCAGTTCTTAAGTTAAGTGTGTAAGAATATTCAGGTATAAATACTGTCTATGAAATATGTTGGATTAAGTGTACAAATATAAACTGATCGCCACTTATAAACAGTAGCTCTTAGAAAACTGTCTCAATAATATCTGCTTTATATGAGTGTAAAGATTGTTTGCCTAAGTGTAAATTTTAATTGTATGTTTTAAAATGTAAACTATTTATTATAGTCATTTTGATGAAAATTAAAGATATGTATAAAATGGATAATAACTGTATGCTAATGACTGCAAAGTAATATAGATCAAATTTGGTTTATGCGTTAAGGAATGGAATCTTGAATAAAACTCAACCTTTATTATAGATCATTTTTATCTTTAATTATTAAAAGTAAATAACTGTATGATAAAAGTTGATAAAACAATAATGAGGTTATGAAATATAAACATAAAATAAGTTTTATTTTCTACCCAACAATAGGGTATGTCCAGTTGAAAGATTCTCGTGCCTTTTTGACTATTCAAGATCTGAAACAAATAAAGTATATATAATTACATATGCATATTACATTGAGACAACATAAAGTATATAAATTATAAATGCATTCAAGTTCTGGTGAAAAAATTCAGTAATAAGTGAGACTTTATTGAAATATTGCTCCGTTTTACTCACAACAAAAAAGTTGATTGTCTAGTTTGTGTCACAGTTCAGTTGTTAGATTCCTGTTTACTTCTAATTTTTATTTCTTTCCTCATATGACTGTACCTACCCCATCAAACAGATTTCATGATTTCTGGGGAATCCTAAAATACTTCATGAAGCTTATTTATTTCTGGCTGTGTAGTCTAGCCAAATGTAGTAAAAACAAGCAGTTCTTCCTGGTTTCTCAATTTCATCAATATGGTAGAATCTCAATGATGTCTTGATGGATGTCCTTAAGTACATGTGTTAGGAGAGTTTCCTAAGCTTCAGCTATTTGTTGTTAACACTTTTTTGTTATTAAAACACCTTATTTAGGCTAAAAACCAAACTTATATTCAGCAATAAACAAGGCGCTTCTTTACCCAACCATTTCTTGCTCGAGAGAGAGGGATGACAAGTGACATATAAATTTTTTAGCATTTCATGATTCGAGCGCTACGTAGTGGCGGATTTTAAAAGTAATAAATGTGGATGTTGCCACACTGACTTAAATTAAATATTATTTTGTCAACACAACACAAGTTACTAACATATACACCCCACCTTGAAAGGGTTCAGCTTTCAACAAAATAAAATTTGACAAAGGTGGCTAAAACTAAGAAAACAGTGTTTAAATACATGAAACAAATCTTAAAGCTAATTAACATTATCACGGTAAGTAAAATGCATACTAATCAGTAATGTCAATAGGTAAGGGACAAATCTTAGAGATAGGTCTCTTCAGTATGCCATTAGAGGTTTTAACGGACACTACTCGGCACTGTTTATCAGATCCTAAATGTATTTCACTTACACGGCCCATTCTCCAATTAAGAGGAGGGAGATTGTCCTCGCGAAGTATCACCATCTCACCCACTTGAATGTTTCTTTGAGGATATTTCCACTTAAATCGTTGTTGGAGAAGGATAACATACTCCTTCGACCAACGCACCCAAAAGTGTTGATAAAGCTTTTGAATATATTGAAACCTTGAGAGACGATTGTCGAACTTTTCTTTAACATCAAGATCGGGCAAAGCTGTCAATCGTCTACCAATTAAAAAATGAGCTGGTGTTAATACATCATAATCGCTTGGATCACTAGTAAGTGGGATCAATGGGCGCGAATTTAACGTGGCTTCAATCTGGGTTAGCAGCGTATAGAGATTCTCAAAAGTTAATGAAGCATTTCCCATAACACGCTTTATATGGAATTTGCAAGCCTTTACTCCCGCTTCCCATAGTCCACCAAAGTTAGGAGCGCGAGAGGGAATAAACTTCCAACTAATCCCTTCATTTTCAAAAGTTCCTGCCAATCCTTTGCTATGCCTCTGCAAGAATTGACTAAGCTCTTTTAACTCTGAATTGGCACCAACAAAATTTGTACCATTGTCAGACCATATTAATGAAGGTTTGCCTCGCCGGGATATGAAACGTCTCAAAGTAGAAATGAATGCTTCAGAGGTTAGCTCTGATACTAACTCCAAATGCACCGCACGAGTAGAAAAGCATATGAATAGGCACACATAGCATTTTGAAATCTTGGCTCCCCGCCCACTCTTAGATTTTATAAGAAGAGGACCAGCATAGTCAACTCCAGTAATATGGAATGGAGGATCAGGAGAGATGCGCTCTTTAGGTAGGTCACCCATTAATTGCCCAATTGATTTAGGTCTTGCTTTAAAGCAATTTAAACATTTGTGAACTGTCTGCCTTGCTAAATTTCGTCCACCAATTGGCCAATAATGTTCACGAATTGAAGCAAGTAAGTGAAGGGGACCAGCATGTAATAATAACTTATGCTCAAAAGAAAACAACAATTTGGTAAAATGATGTTTGGATAATAAAACAGCAGGATGTTTTTTGGCATAATCCAGATCCGATAATTCCAATCTACCACCCACCCTTAAAACTCCCTTCACATCAATAAATGGGTTAAGAGTACTTAAAGGGCCTTTGCGACATTGCTGCTTTTGCAAAAGTAATGAGTATTCATATGGAAAAGATTCCTTCTGAGAGATTATGACCAATTTTTCTAATGAATTACTTAGCTTACGGGCTGTTAATGGGCCATTATGCCTAAATGTTTTTTCTAACTTACAATTATAACAGAATCGTAAAATGTAAGCACAACTACGCTTTAAACGAGAAAAACTAGAAAATCTTTTCATTGGAAAATATTCAGGAATAACCTGGCAAGTGTGAATGTTTTTCTTTAATTCAGGCAAAACTTCAATTTCGATAATTGATTTGGGCCATTCTGAGCAATCATTAATCAGCCAATGAGGACCATTCCACCACATTTCATTAATGATCAATGACTGAGGATAACATCCCCAGGATAATATATCCACAGGATTGTTCCTTGATGAGACATGGTGCCAATTATGAATTGAAGTCAATGATTGTATTTGGGATACACGATTTCCAACGAATGTTTGTAGATTATGAGGTGACTGAGAAATCCAGCCTAAGACGACTGATGAATCAGTCCACAGATATGTTTTGTCAATAATAACATTTACTGATCTTTTGAAAGTGCTGACCAATTGCGCAAGAACCAATGCACCACTTAATTCCAGTCGAGGAAGTGTTATCACTTTTAGAGGAGCTACCTTAGCCTTAGCGAATACTAGGGAAATTTGCGTTTGACCACTTTTGCTTGAGCTCTTAATATAGAGACAAGCACCATAAGCTTCAACAGAACTGTCACAGAACCCATGTAATTCCACAACATCAGAATCAGAACAAAGCATTTTTCGCGGGATCTTCAAGTTATTTAGGACTACCAATTCTTGTTTTAATTTATGCCAAAGACTATAAATAGTTGAGGGCAAAGATTCATCCCAACCAATCTTTGTACTCCACAATTTTTGCAAAATCATCTTTGCAATAATTATGCATGGGCAAAGTAATCCTAATGGATCATATATTTTAGCAATAGATGAAAGGATTGTCCTTTTACTATAATTTTCATTATCAATTAAGGAAATATGATACATAAGATTATCATTTTTAAATGACCAATATAAACCAAGAGTTTTATTCTCATCACTAAAATGTATGTCACGAGTATTAAGAACACTGTTCAAGGCATCTCCAACGATTTGACTAATAACTTCAGGTGAATTTGATACCCATTTCCTAAGACAAAAACAGCCAGTTAACAATATTTTAGATACCTGAGAACTTAGATCTACAGCTTCTGCAACAGTATCTGCCCCAAAGAGCAAATCGTCTACAAAAAAACTATGTAAAATTACATTACAAGCCTCGGGATACTCATTTTCAAACTCTAGACCCAGCTGTTTAAGGCACCTTATGCCCAAAAAAGAGGCAGAAGTGGTTCCATAAGTAAGAGTATTGAGAGAATAAACCTTTAGCTTTTCATCTGGACTAACTCTCCAGTAAATTTTTTGCAGGTTCCTTTGGTTTTCATCAACCAATACCATGCGATACATTTTTGCGACATCGGCGCATACGACTATATTATGCCTTCTAAACCTTAATAATATTTCCAACAAATCATCCTGTATGTTTGGACCAGTATACTGAATATCATTAAGAGATATTCCATTATCTGTGGGAGATGAACCATTAAAAACGACACGCAAACGAGTTGTAGAACTATTTTCGTTTAGTACTCCATGATGAGGTAAAAAGTAAGAAATATCACCAGAATGCTCTGTTGATTCAGACATATGACCCATAGCCTTATATTCCTTCATGAAGTCACTATACAGTTCTTTCATTTGTGGATTTTTATTCAATCTTCTTTCTAATGAAAAAAACTGCCTTTTAGCGGAGCAACTTGAATTTCCCAATACAGATGGACATTGTTTAAAGGGAATTTGAACGACAAATCGGCCGTCCTTATTTCTTTTCATTGTTTGAACAAACATAGCCTCACATTCTTTTTCATCATTTGAAAGTATAGGCTTTAAAGAATTTGGGGGTTCCTCAATTGACCAAAATTTCTCCAGTTGATTTTGAATATCCAAATTTATATTTAACCCACAATGAAGTGAAGATTGCGTTATTTGACCAACAGTACAAGGACCTGATATAATCCAACCAAACCGTGTTTTTTGCATAATAGGTTGAGTATCACCTAAGCTAAACTGACCAATGCACAAAAGTTGATAAAATAAATCAACTCCCAATAGAAGATCAATATTACTAGAAGTAGCAAAACCGGGATCTGCTAACTTTAAATGTCTTGGAATCTGCAATTGAGACACGTCCAAGGTTTTACCAGGAAGATGACCAACAATTCTAGGCACTACCAGACAAGAGATATTTTTACTAAAGTTATTATGAAGAGATTGTACCACTATATTACATTTATATCTTATGCAAGAAGCCAACTGGTTTATACCAATAATTGAGATATTGATTTCTTGCTTACAAATATTCAATTTATTACAAAGATCTTCAGTTATAAGATTTGATTGCGAGCCTGAGTCAAGCAAAGCTCTAGCAGTTATAGATTGACCATGTGAACCAAATACCTGAATTAATGCAGTGGAAAGTAACATGTCTTGCTGACCAACACAAAAGGAAGACATGTTTACACTTACATCACTATTACCAATAGCATTTTGAGATACATTTGAATCTTGACTTAAGTTAACTTGCTTTTCTTTAAAAGGTTTTTTATCATAATGAAGTAAAGTATGATGGTTAGTAGAACATTTTCTACAATTTCCAGATCGACAATCTTTGCTCATATGATTGGGTTTTAAACAATTCAGACAAAGTCTAAGGTGCTTTGCCTTTGTATACCTATCATAAACTGATAGTTTAAGAAATTCGGAGCAATTCATTATAGAATGCGGATTTTTACAAATTAAACAACTTCAAGTGACATTAAGAAAAGAGTTCAAATGCTTACTTTTATTCTCTGAACGATTAACCAACCTGCTTTTCTTTGACTGGCCTTCAAGCGTCTCCAACAATTCAGCTTTAGTTTTCAAGAATAGATTGAACTCAACCAATGTAGGCAACCTGTCTTTTGGTTTCTGCTCTTGCCACTCTCTAGCAGTAATAGCATCTAACTTCTCACACATAAAGAAGATAATGACCAAATCCCAACTATCAACTGGTATGTCAAGAGCCCTTAGTGATCGAAGTCCTCTAACAATACCATCTAATAGTACCCGTACTTCTCCAGCTGATTCCTTAGTCATAGCTGGAAGACCAAAAAGTGATTTAAGGTAATTATTCACCAAAATGGATTTATTGTCATATCTCTGACACAACAAATCCCAAGCGATAGAATAATTAGTAGAACTAATATCAAGATTTTGTAGCACATCCTTTGCGCTACCTTCCAAAGATTCTCTCAAGAAATGAAACTTTTCAATCTCTGAAATGTTGCTATTATCATGAACCAATGATCTAAATGTGTCTCTGAACTCAAGCCATTTTTCGAAACTACCAGAAAATGTGGGTAAGGGAATAGATGGGAGTTTAGGGCCTGACTGAACTCTTATTTGAGATAAATCACCATTCAATACATTATTACTGCCCCGTTCAGAAGCAATATCACTATTAGTACTGCCATCTCTGGAACTGTTAGAATGTTTTTTAAGCAATTGATTTGCAGTGGCAAGCAAACTGTAGTAGGAATTTTCAAATTCTTCCCTTTCCAAAAGTTGTTCATTAAAGTTTTCATGGTGTAATTCTATCGAAGTTTGATAAGAATCAAATTCAGCAAATATATCTGGGAGTTTGTCCACTCTGCTTTCCAATTCGCTAATTTTTAAGCCCTCTACATTATCCGAAGGCAAAGCAGAGATTGAAGACAAGAACTTATTAAAACTTGTTAGTTTTGACTTGCAAATACCACGCCTATTAACGTTCACTTTGAGTTCAGCTTCATCAACCATGTTTTCAACAGTTATTTAATCAGTAAAAATATTAAAACAAACCAATACAGTATATATTTTTGTTTAACCAACAAATATACAAATATTTACACAATGTAAACCAATAGTTATTTATTTTGAATGCCAATACCAATAACCAATACCAAAATAATGTTCATCCATTAGTTTAAACAGATGATGTGTATTTTATTTGTGCACAAACTGAAAGTGTTGCCTTTCATAAAAGTAGTAATTAACACTGTTTCAATTCAGATACACTGCCAAACCAATTTGAAACCAATAGCCAATAATAGAAATTAATATAGTAATAAACCAAACCACATTATTATTAGGTACTAAAAAAGGATACCAACTTACCAGCAATTATTTGATTATTTTCAATCTAACAAAAAAAAAGAAAGCTTTAAGCTTTTTTAAGCTTTTTTTTTTAAAAGTAATAAATGTGGATGTTGCCACACTGACTTAAATTAAATATTATTTTGTCAACACAACACAAGTTACTAACAACATGGTCTTAGCCCCATCAAACACATTTCATGATCTCTGCGGAATCCTAACATGCTTCATTTAGCTTATTTATTCGTGGTTGGGTAGTAAACTAATCAGCAGTTAAAACATGCAATTCTGCCTGGTTTACAACTAATGGGTCCCATAGCTGTTGAATTGTTGACCAGGATGAAAACAAATCATACTTTGTAATCATTCTAGATACACAAAAGGCCACACAAGCAAAATATATATAAACTTGAATGAAGTTATGCGATTTTTATCAGTCTTATTTTATAAGTCATTCTTTTTTTCATACATATTTCCACAATATAAGATAAATATATATATTTATATAAAACTGATAAAATACATATATAGGTACTATGCATGCTAGCGTCCGATCGAGTTCCAGCGACCAAATCGAGAACGTAGCATATGTCGGTTTGGCCAGCAACCAAATTATAGTCCGTGCTCCCTGTTATTTAAACAATGGATACGTTCAGCTGACGTTAGCGGTTGACCCTAAGCGCTAATCTGCTGAGTGACATTAGAGTATCGATGCGGAGATTCGGCTGAACGCATTGATTTGTGGCATTTAATATTAGCCTGTATAGTCCTAAATCCATTTTCCCTAAAACAACTTAAAAACTTTTACTTTAAATTCTTTATTTAAAAACTTATAGATTTAGATAGATTATAGAAAAAAATAAAATAAAGTTTTTTTTCTTGGCTTTTTTATCATTTATAATTAATTTTTATATAATATTTAAAAATTGATGAAAATATTCCTTTCAAATAAATAAATCCTTCATTTAAATATTATATTTAATATTGCGGAGGGTTGTTGGGTGGGGTCAGAAATAAAACAGAAACCTGTTTACCTAAATGTCGACGTTTCGACTTATATTAAGTCATCCTCAGGACTCTAGTTTGCCCACAGTAACACCTACAATTTAACCCATGTTAAAAATAACTCTACGCTCCTATTTTAATTATAACTTAAAAAACCTAGACTTAGGTAAGAGGTGTAATGTATATAAAAAAAAAAAAAAAAAAAAAAAAAATAATAATTTTATACTGTTTTTTTTTATAAAAAATTTTTTTTAACGGATTGTACCTGAATGTAATTTTAACTGTGTCGTGGTTTTTGTTTTTTGTTGTTTTAATTTCTGTAACTTAAGGAACATTTATTTTAATAGTGTTTTTTATGTACTTGAAATTACTTTGTTTTATCTCTGTAATTACTTGAATCCATTTCAGTGTCCTGAGGATGACTTAATATAAGTCGAAACGTCGACATTTAGGTAAACAGGTTTCTGTTTTATTTCTGACCCCACCCAACAACCCTCCGCAATATTGAAGATATTGGGTCACAAACACGAAATTGAAAATTATATTTAATTACTTAATTCGCAGTTATTTAATTTAAATAATTATGGATCCAAAAACTTATTCATCAAATCTTATGATCATCACAATAAAATAATTCAAACTGGATAAACTTCCAAAAGAAAAACACCGTCTATAGATTACAACATTACAAGTTGTAATCTATAGATGGTGGAAAAATATCGTCAGTGGCGACGATGGTTAAATGATGGTTAAATGTGCCGTTGCGCATCATCGCATTACACCGGGAAGCTACCTTAAAGCTACACGTACGAAGTTAGCCGTGATTTATAATAAACAAAAACAAAAGAGCATCGGTCGGCAACTCGCGTATCCAGGGAAAATAAACGGCCATTTTATATTCCGTTTTTGCATCAAAGAGTAAAATTTCCGCGGAAATTTCTTTTATGCTAATTTTGAGGAATATTCGTGTGTTATAAAGTGTTATAAACAGTTTTTAGTTATTAAGTTATTTGAGTGTTAATTATCAATTTATTATAGTTTTTAGGTTAGCAATAATAATTATTAGGCTTATTAGATCTGCATTTTGCTTTGCAACAGTGATAAACCAAGCCAGCAAGCAAAAATTTTGGACAAATTTGGATCATTGAATTCTATTGTATTATTTGGTTTTTATGTTAATTTAAGCATATTATGATTACAGTAATCTTAAAATCTATTTATATTGTAAATCTTGACATATGAGTTATAAAATTGCCTTTAGAATTTCTTAATGTTTCTTTTGTGGTAATTTTGAGCAATATCAACAATTTTTAGCTATAAGTTAATTTTCTATTGTTTCTAGGATCTCAAGCAATAATATTATCAATATTATAATATTTCTCAGTTTTAGAATTTATTCATCGTATAAATATGTGATTACACATGAAAAAGATGTGTATGTTATAGATATGATTTCTACTTAGGGTGTCTTAGAGATCTAAAGTAAAAGTATTTTATAAAGTGTATACCACTCAGATGTGTAAATTAATTTTTAAACATATAAAGAGGAAAGAAAATAACTGTTATTATATGAAACAAATGAAGAAAAATATATACATATATAAATATCCTTTTAGTCAAATGGTAATTTTTAAAGTAGCCATACAATTCTTTATAAAAACTTTCTAGAAAGTTTTTTTCCTAGCAAAAATTAAACCTAATTATTGTCTATCTGCTTACATTTAACTAAAATGATTTTTTAAGTAAAGCATTTTATTCTCGTATTATTTATTTTGAGTCTATTCTAAATATTTACAGTATTTTTTATGATAATGATGCCAATTTATGTCTACTATGATCTTAATGGGATTCAATTTTCTAGTTATTGCTATGGAAATATTGACATCTTTAAAAAGTGCATTTATTACTCATAAGCCTAAATATTAATATTTTTTTTTATTTTTTAATAAATATTTAGTACTAATATTTATAAATTTTACTATTTAAATTATTAAAATAAAAACAATCCTAATGATATTTTTATTTATTTTATTGTTAAAAAAATATTGTTATTAAGCAATATTAAGTAGTAAATTATAATATCATGAAGATGAACACAAGAAATTAAAAACACAGCACCTTAATAACTAAAATCATTTATAATTAAATTAAATTATGAGATTATTATTGATGTTTTATTTATTCTTACAAGGTGAAAATTAATTGAACTTTAAGTAGCCTACAAATAAATTCCGGCTCTTGACATTATATATTGGTTAAAATATGTGGGAACTAGTCCCTTTTTAAGCCTGAAGATAAAATGATGGCTGAAATGTACAATTTCTGTTTAAAAGAGTGTATAAGTCACCATAGTATTATTTACATCTAGATACAGACAGATATTTAGGAATTCTTGGCAAAAAAATATTTACAATCTTTTTGCATCTTATTTAAAGATCATTCTTAATCGTTCATTATTAATTATAAAGCCCGGATACTTTATTTCATTTATCCAGTTTACCACTACCACTTTATTCATTGAATTATAATAGTTAACATTACTGCTAATTAACATTGTTTTTGATTTATTTAGAGGCTAATTTTAGCCAATGTATAAATAAGAGTACTGCTTTTATTTTTACATAAAATTTATGCAATTTAAACTTCTATCCACAAATATTGTAATTTCTATAATTTAAGTTATACTACAACAATTCTACATAAGACCTAAAATCTAAAATAGGAATATTTTGAAATTCTTATAGAACATATACATAAAAATTTTTTAATGAAAGTGATATAGTTTGTTCTGTATTATGTATCAACAACTTTTCAATATAGCTAAGGTATTTTAAGTGTTAAGGGTTCTTTCACAAGAACAGACATAGAAGTGGAGCTACAAATTGTTCCAGCAATATTAAGAAATTTTAAAACTGTGTTGAAGCTAACAAAAATGTTGATATTAATATGATCCACATCATGCAGCCAATAACATTAATTGTCCCACATGCCAATATCATTTAAAACATTTAAGAAATAAAATCGATTATGGATCTTTATGGTACAAACCTCAAGAAGTAATATTAAATGAACTTGACAATTTGACTGAAGGTAGAGTGGGACGGCTAATGGAGTTGGAGCCATTGTATGAATTAGTAAGTAAATCACCTAGGTTAATAAATGTTGTTCAAAAATATAAGAAGTGCCAAGGTAAATTTTGATAAGTTGTTATTACTGTTTCAACGGGGCAAGCTCACATATTGTGATATATTCATATTGACTGAATGCTTTAAGTTAAATTCTTGCGATCTGTACAAAATTGCAGGGTATGACACTTACTATAATCAGGGAGACTTTAATTGATATGATGGGATTCTTATATTGATCAGATCCACATTAAATCCAGAAGTCACTCATAATAAATTGAAAAAATCAAAGGTAATGTTAAGTAGAATCACATTTGAGTTTTGTGATTACTCTTTTGGTGTATTTGCAATTTATAAATCACCTAAGGTAAATGATTAGTTTTTTGTTGGGGATTTATCTGAATATTAGCAAGTCAAGCAATATGATTCAAATTTTTACAGAAGATATTAATATAAATCTTAAAGCAGTAAATGACCCAACTGTGCATGAATACCTTTGCTTTTTAGCAAGGTTTGGCTATACATCCTATATCAATAATACCACATGATATGATACAGGAACATGCATTGACTATCTCTTTATTAAAAGTAGAATACAACAGCTCTTTTTTGAGTCATTTATTTTAGACACCTATATTACTAACCATTACCCAATCATGATTAACGTCACTAAACGCAATTCTTGCAAAAACCCAGAACAAAAAGAACAAGCAACAAAAATCCAATATAAAATTAATTATGATATTTTAAAACAGAAACTTTCTTTGTATCCCACTTAATGAATTCCACAGAACATTCTAAGGTGGTTGTCAAAACTGGAAAAAAACCCAACAAAAAAGCCCAGCCATGGATTACAAATGGATTAATTACCTCAATAAAGCACAGAGATAATCTAAAAAGGAGATTATTAAAAAATCCAATTCTTTTATTTGAGTCAGAATATAAAGCCTACCGAAATAACCTCAACATTAATTAATAAAGTTAAATATAATTACTACAAAAAAGAAATTACAGGCAACAGCAACAATATAAAAAAATGTATGAAACAATAAACCGCATGAAAAATAAAGAGTAATAAGCAAATTAAAATCACGAAAGATGATGATACAGAATTTAAAAGTGAGACAGAAATTGTAAACTTCTGCAATAATTATTTTATAAATGTCGGGACAAAACTAGAACAAAAAATTTCTGTACCAAATACATCGCCTCAGTTAACCAATAGTTTAAGCTGCTCCATGTTCTTAAATTCTGTATCAGAGACAGAAATCATTAACCACATATAAATTGTGCCCCAGATGAAGATGGAATATCTGTGCATTTATTAAAAACATGTCATTTCACTTATAATATCTCCTCTAACATATATCATTAACTTAATATTTAAAAGCGAAATAGTCCCATCTCATTTTAAAGAATCTGTTATTACCCTGATACACAAATCAGAATCAAAAAATAAAATTCAAAACTACTAGCCCAATAGTTTGATAAGTAATCTAGCAAACATTTTTGAGAAAGCAGTAAAGTGCAGGCTGGTTAAATTTTTTTTTGACAAAAATGTATTATCAAAAATTTAATGTGCTTTTACAGAGGGGCTAAAACCACTGATGCAATACAGCGTCTTACCTCTAAAATCTCTACAAACATGAATAACAGCCTTGAAACGATTGTTTATTGTGTTGGACCTTGCAAAGGCATTTGACACAGTGCCTCACAACAAACTTCTGGATATTTTAGAGCATTATGGTATTAGAGACACTGTGCTGAAACTGTTTAGAAGCTACTTATTAGATTGACCCCAATGTACTAAAATAAATAACTTAACAAGTGGCCTGATGAAAATTAAAACTGGCATACTACAAGGTACAATTTTTGGACCTATTTTATTTATTACATACGTCATAAATTATTTACTTAACATAAAAATTGATGCCGAAGTTATTTCATACGCGGATGATAGCCTTAATATTTAAAGAAATGACATGGGGGGAAACGAAAGAAAGGGTTAAATTAAGATTTAATAAAGTCAAACATTGGCTAGACCATTTTTAAATTGTCACTGAACCTTCAAAAAACACAGTAGCTTTTTCCTCAAAAATGACTAGTAGGCCACCTTTTGATTATATATGAGTGAGTGATAGTGATGAAATAAAATCTTGTGATCAAACAAAATATCTTGGTGTTATTATAGATCAAAATCTTAAATGGACACATCACATAAATAATGTAGCATCTAAAGTTAGGAAATTAGAATATAAGTTTTGTATTTTAAGGAAGATCTTCAATGCTAACTTGTCAATTTTAATTTATAAATCCTTGGTAGAATCTATATTGGGTTGTGGAATAGTTGTATGGCGAGGAACCTAATGTAGTTTAAAACCTCTACAAATTGTCTAAAACTACATTCTAAAAGTAATAAATAAAAAAAGTAAATTTTATACAACCAATCTGTTATATAATAAACAAATTTTCAATGTTCAAAAATTATTTATTTTATCAACTTGCATTTTTATTCATAAAAAAGAGAAGAAAGAAATAGATCATCTTTATCAAACACTGCAAAATGTGAATAGATACTTAGTATTACCAGTTAGTCATAAAACATTAAATTTAAAATCTTTCATTTATTTGGCTCTAAAGTTGTACAATATCTTACCTGTAACAGTTAGAAGCATAAACCAAATTAAAAATTTTAGTAAAAAATGTAGGATGTTTTTATTTGAATATGTGATATGTATGTGTGTAGGTACATATAATACAATATATGTTCTGTTTTTGTAATTATTGATTGCTTAGTTTCTGTCTAGGTAACCATATACGTTATTTATTTTTAAAATATTAGATCATGTATGTGCTGCCCATACAGACATTGAGTCGTCTAGGTGGAAAATTAATGCTATGATGTTACAAATATATATATATATATATATATATATATATATATATATATATATATATATAGTATACAGTAATATACAGTAATATATTTATTTGTATTGTATTGTAAAGCAAGTTGATTTTTCAGATGCCAAAAATGAGTAAAAAGTCTGCTAAGACAAAGCGCCTCCAGAAAAAAGAAAAATATTTATCCAAGAAGCTGGCAAAAAAAGAGAGTTGTACCAATTAGAAAAATTTAGAAACCTTAATTAAGGAAGTACATTTGCAACAAGTTGCCCAAAGATAAGATTCCAGAGGATAGTACAAGAAAGGTAAATTTTAATAAAATTGTAACTGAGTCTAATAAGCGAAAATCATTAACGGTTATTGATGACAATGCTGCATTGTCATCAAAAACTGTAACTCAGAAAAAACAAAAAGTTTCTGATTCTTTTAAAAAGCTATCCCATACAGATGAAATTGAGAATAATGAAAAGGAGGTGGAACATACTAGAACCAATTGCCCAACAAAGTTTGAACTAGCATTAAGAAAAGGCCCCACCATTGTTTGCAGCTGTTGTTTGCGATTATGGTTTCCCACTTCATGTAAAAAAATAGATCTACAAGTGCTAAAAAACAAATTTGGAAACCAATTCACTACACAAATTTGCAATGATGATGGGGGTTTCTTCTGCAAGTCTTGCTCATCAAATATTTATAAAGGACAATTGCCAAAGTTCTGGTCCGGCTATCATAATATTGTTCACCCTATACCAGTTGAGCTAAAAGATCTGACTATCCTTGAAGAAAGGATGGTGTCGGCCAGGCTACCTTTCATGCACGACAGTGTTACATAACTGGCCAAATAGTCAATGTCCCTATAAATATAGATACTTCGACCAAATTATTGCCTAGAAATGTAGAGGAGACACAAACTATTCAGGTTAAGCTCAAGAGAAAAATGAATTATAAAAATGATTATCTCCTGGAAACCATACGGCCCGCAGTTGTTTTAAAAGCAGCAAAATTTTTGTGTCAACAACCTCTTTACATACAAGAAGGTATAAGGCAATCGGATGATTGGGAAAAAAATATTAATGACTATATACGATCTCAAGTAGAATCCTCTACACAGATCTTAAATGAAGGCTCAAAAGTGGTGGACGTGGATTTTAAAACAGGGTGCAGTGAAAACTTTGAAGAATTGTTCGATAATGCGTTTTTCGAAACAATGGAAGTGTCCCTAGAATCTAAGAATGACGATAAAAATATCCAAGCAGAATCTTCATTTGAAAAAAACAACATTTACAATTTGGATGAATTCTTAGATGAAGAAGAAGAACCCTTAAATCCGGGGGGCCAAGAAACTTTGCTTGACAAATGCAACCTAGAAAATATCTGTTTTGCCCCAGGAGAAGGTAAAACGCCAATACATTTGATGCTGGACCAGTTTAGCGATGAACTCTCATTTCCTACACTTTTCTGTGGACATGCTAAGCAATTTCTTACAAAATTCTCCTATTCTGACCAGACGAAAATACTACTCCAGCACAAAGACAGGCGATTTGCAAGGACAGACTGTTGTATACATTTAAAAAACGTCAACTAAAACAATTATCTAGTGCAATTGCAACACGTCTCAGAAAAAAAGGAATGAGGATGGAAAATATACAGCTGGACAAGTAAGGCAAGCAAATTTTCTAGACCAGCTGATTCGAAGTGACATGGGATTCCATTTTCTTAGTAGAATTGCAGGTTCACCTGCTTATTGGAAGCACGAAAAGACCAAATTACTGTGCATGATTTACAGTTTCAGCAGCCGAAACAGCATGGCCTGAATTAATCAACATATTAGCACAAGTTGTTGATCAAAAAGATGTTACTTTAGAGGAGGCCGCGAGTATGCCCTACTTAGAAAAAACTCGCTTAATTAGAACAGATCCGATAACTTGTGCCAGGTACTTTGATTATCGGTTCAAACTGCTATTCAAGCATATGAAAAGTCAAAGTGGACCCTTTAAACAAAATCCCATAGAGCATCATTATTACCGCATAGAATTTCAACATCGCGGATCTCCTCATGTTCACGAGTTATTGTGGTTATCCAATGCTCCAAAATTCCAAGAAACACCAGAAAGTTTCAAAGAGTGTGCCGAATTCGCGAACCTGTAATATTACCTGTAATAGTGATTTAGAAAGTGTCCGTGATATAATTCAGTTTAATACGCATCATCATTCTAAATCGTGTCAAAAAGAAGTGCGGGGACACAAAGTTTGCAGGTATGGTATCCCATACCTTCCAATGGATAAATCGGTAATTCTAACGCCAATAAAAATTGACAAAACCAAGGAAGCGGATTTACGTAAGGCCATGTCTGAAAAGTTTTTGATGATAATGCGTAGGCTTAAAGATAAACCAGATTTGTCATTCGAAAACTTTTTGGCTGACCTTGGTATGTCTAAGGATGAGTATCTTAATGTTATACAGAACAACATATTTAAAACTACTTTATTTTTAGAAAGGCAGCCAAAAGATGGATTTATTAACAACTTTAATGCTGAAATGTTCTCTATGATGAAGAGCAACATGGACATTCAATTAGTTTTTGAGCCATATGGTTGTTGCACCTACATAGTCAACTATATCAATAAGTCTCAAAGAGGTGTATCTGATATTTTAATGAAGACTATGGAAGGAATTAAAAAAGGTAATTTAGATGTTAAGGGCAAACTTAAATCTCTTGCAGCAGCTTTCTTAAATGCGAGCGAAGTAAGTGCCCAGGAAGCCGCCTACTGCGTGTTACAACTACCGATGCATGACACCTGTACCTCCTATGTATACATCCATACAAATCCAATCAGGGAAAGGACCAAAATGTTAAAACCATTAGCACAACTTAAAGAAATGGACAATGACGATCCCAATATTTATTGTGAAGGTCTTATAGAACATTATGAACAGCGGCCTGATGAGATGGAAAACATATGTTTGGCTGAGTTTGCGGCCTATTATGATTTCTTTAAGAAACAAGCAGAAACAAAGGCTAATGGTTTACCCTTAAAAGATGGAAGTGGCGTTTTAGTTAAAAGGGGTCATGCTAAAAATTTTTGCTTACCGTAGTTATGGACTTCAACAAGACCCTCTTAACTATTACAGAGAACAAATAATGTTATACATCCCATGGAGAAATGAAGTGGATGAAGTTGAAAATGAGAACATTGATCAACAGACCATATACAAAGATCGATACCAAGAGATTGTTGCAAATCGACAAAAGTTCAATGTTTTAGATGAACAGGTAATCGACGAAGCACTGAAACTTGCCGAAGACCGATCCAATCAACTAGACGATGGTGGATTCGGTGGAGAAATCGATGATGAGTTTATGCCTTATGGATTAGACAACCCCATTTATGATCCATTTAATCACATCATCGATAAGAAAGACGACGAAGCGCCAGTAAAACGTATCGCTTTCCCAACGCCTCATCAAATAAGCGATTTAGAGTATGAAGCCCTCATAAGCAAACAATCACAAGCAGTATCAGTTCCTTAATGTCGTGCAAGACAGTGTAATTGAAGGGGAAACTTTCTACTGCACACTTAGTGGTCCAACAGGTACAGGCAAAAGTCACCTGATTACGGCAATAACCCAGTCGTTATTGCGGCATTTCAACTCAATACCAGGTAATAATCCCGAAAGTTTAAAAGTTTTACTTTGTGCGCCTGCAGGTAAAGCGGCATTTAATATCGGAGGTATAACTTTACATTCCGCATTATCATTACCTATCGCTATGTTTACTATAACTTACCTATTCCATGGTTGGTGCCAGATTGTTTGACCATATTAACAGTAGATTGCAGCAAATTTTTAAATCTGACGCCATCTTTGGAAATATTCCAATAATTTTATGCGGCGATAATCGTCAACTGCCGCCAGTAAGAGATATGTTTATTTTCTTTCCAGTAAAATCTAATCCGTATAAAGAATTATGTGGAACTTATTTGTGGGATCATTTTAGATATTTTGAACTTACAGAAATAATGAGACAAAAAGAAGACAAGTCTTTTGCAGTTGCCCTAAATAATATGGCGTTTGGTAAAATGACCGACGAAGATGTGCAATTGATCAAGTCCAGGGAAGTTGACAATATTGATCTAATTCCTGAAGACACTATGCATTTATTTGCCACTAATAGAGAAGTAGATGCATTTAATGAAATGAAGCTTTCTACATTTCAGACCGAGCGAGCAATAAGTCAGGCCAGAGACGTCATCAAAGGAAGTTGCTCAGAACTACTCAAACATTTATTTCTGGAACAAGCAAAAAAATTAAAAACAGCTGAGAGTTTTGGCCTAATGTTAAATTTAATATTGCAGGTAGATGGCAAATATATGATTTGAATGAATGTGGACACTAGTGATGGAATAGTCAATGGTGCTACAGGTATCCTGCGTCAAATAGACTATGACCAAAATAAAATTCCATACAGAGTGTGGATGGAGTTCTTCGATTCCAAGTCAGGTCAGGAATGCCGCAAGAGAAACGAATCCCTTAGGAAGTCTATGGGTGTATTATACACTTGAACGCCCATAAAAAGAGCTGCCAGAGCTGTTAAAATTCAAAAAGGCAGCAATGTTCACGTTGAGCGTCTTCAGTTTCCTCTTTTAATCAGTGAAGGAATTACAATCCACAAAACTCAAGGTGCCACCTATGAACAAGTAGCTGTTCACATTGGTAATGGAATGGCGAGAACCAGTACCTATGTTGCATGCAGTAGGGCTACAAAGCTTAGTGGCCTATACATAATTGGTAAGTTTAAGGCCCCTAAACCAGCAACCGAAAAGGATCCTGCTTATAAGGAATTGGTAAATATGCAAAAAAACAAGCTTTTAACGTCCAGGTATGACACTCAGTACCTTAATGATTCTAATGTCAAATACATTATTGCTTACCAAAATGTGCAAAGTCTACCAAAAAATATCAATTTTATAAAAAATAATCCTATTTTTAAAGATGCACATTTCCTAATTTTTGTTGAAACCTGGTTATATAAAAACATAAAAAATATAAAATTAAATGATTTTCAAATTTTTGCTAACATATGTAACGATAAAACTGTAAGAAAACCGTTTGGCATCGTTTGTTTCCAGAAAAAAAATGTATTAGCAAAAATTAGGTCAGTGAAAAAATACACCAAAGATTTCTCTGGTATAATTTTTCAAGCAATTACATTTTACTTGAATGACATTCATGTCATAGCGATTTAGGTTCCTCCAAAATTGAGCATTGCACAAGCTAAATTATCTTTGGAAGACATTATTGATCAACAAAGTGATATCCTAATCATCGGTGATTTTAATCAAGATATTATTAATCAAGATGAAAATGGTTTAAAAAATTATTTAACATCTAAAGGTTTAAGTTGCAAATTGAGTGTTGGCGAATCAACTACAAAATCAAAAACTCAAATTGATTGGCTTTTTAGTAATTTTAATAATTTGAGTTACAATATTTATAATACTGTGTATAGTCACCATAAGTCACTAGTGGTTAGTATTTATGATAAAGGTTTTATTCCTAAGCAGGTAAAAATTGTTGATAAAAATAAACAAAACAAGTCTCTAAACAAATAAATAAACAAATAGGCTCTACTGAACTAAAATTTAATACCAAGCAAATGCAAATTTTACAAACACAAAGTTCATTATCTATCTCTTCTTATCAAAGCGTAGAAAATAAAAATGACAATATGGTAGTAGATATTAGTTCAAATGACGAAAACAACCTCAACTTATTTACTAAACCACCTGCTTTATTAAATCTCGATATGGTATCATGTTATGCAAATAGCATTGTACAGTCATTTTTATCTTTACCTGAATTTCGCTTTTCCATTTCAAAACGAAATACAGCGCTAAACAGTACTCTAAATGATATTATGCTGACCAAAATTAATTCCACATTAAAAGTTCGACAATTGGTGTCTGGTCGAAATGGTGAAAATTTTGCTGTAAATCAACAAATGGACGCTCAATCATTTTGTCAATCTTTAATTAGAAAATTAGATGCAGATGATTTTAGCATTTTCATAAAAGCTAATAGTCATGAACTTTTAAATTGTCAACACTATAATATTAATATGAATGAAAATGAACAATTAATATACACTCATTTTCTTTATTTTCCTGAAAACTGTGGGAATTTAATTGATTTTAATTCAATGTTAATGCTAAAAGACTCTGATAGATTATGCCCATACTGTAACAATAATCTAAAAACACGCTCAGTGGTTATTTGCCATAAATATTTGGTAGTATGTCTTCAGAGAATTGGCCCTCAAGGGAATAAGATAAATACCAAATTTTACAATTTTGCTTCTGAAAGTGTTATTTTGGATGATCAAATATTCCGAGTAAAGAGTGTTGTTAAGCATCATGGAAATACCATTGGATCTGGTCATTATACATCTATAGTTAATAATAACGATCAATGGTGGAAATGTGATGATAATCGCATAACTAGAATGTCTGGGTTTGATAACACTTTAGAAGATGTGTACTTATTGCTGTTAGAAAAATGTTAAATTTTCAACACCGTAAAATGTCGAAAACGTTTATATTTGCTATACATATTTTCGACGGTTAAGCAATATATTAAAAACTGCCTATTGTGAGCAATATAAAAGGTTTTATCTGAAATGCTGTTAATCTAGCTTAATTTATATTTGTAAATATATTGGAGTCTTCCTATTCTGCGAGGATTTCCAGGAATCTGCGCCTCCACGTATGCGTTATGCACTCGTTGAAACACCCTGTAGTCAGGATATCGTTCACGATATTCCCTTTCAGCCGCTCGAGCTTTTCCATTACAAAATCCATAAACATAATGCATTTCTGCATACTCACGGACGGTATAAGGCATTATGTGTTCAGTTGTATAAATAATACAAAATTGTATGTACTTAGCCAGTACCTGGACAACACAACACTACCTATTTTAAATTATTTTTAAATTTTGTTTACGACAAAAAACACGACAAATCAACATTCTTCAAAATAACCGCAGATAAATTGGTCAGTATTAGAAGTCGACATACTTAAGTACTTTTAAATATTTTTGAGACACTTTATACTACTACTTAGACTACTATCTTAATTTTATTATTTTTTCGTAAAATAATAAAGCAAAATATTGATTTAGCCATGGAATATTTTTTTTGCTTATTTCTTAAAAAAATAAAAATTTAATTAGACAATAAGAAATTTTAATAATCTATTCAAGTTGTACTTTGCTGGAATCAGTATGATTTAAAGAAGTTTTTAAGGTTCAGGGTCACTCGCATGTCTTATATTTTCTTCGCAAAAAAATGGCATCAAAAAAATTGTTTTTCTAGTGCTCTTAAAAAGTAATGTTTAAGAAACATATTTTTGTTGGAGAGACCCATCATTTCTAGGTACAATAAAAAAAAACAGATTGTTTAATCACCTGTATAATTTTTTTAAAAGCATTTGACAAAGGTGCTGGAATTAAAAAAATACACATATATGGCTATAACTTTTAACCTATTCACAATTGCATAACATAGGGGGTGATTTTGATTGTAAATGACTCCCTCTATCTCCTGTTTGAGTTTGATCCATCACTTTTGGGACACCCTGTATATATATATATATACCTAATTTGACAAAAGAGTATTCAATAATACTGGGTTGTGGCAAAAATGTTTTTCAGGTTTCTTCTAATTTTCATGCACAGATTAGCAGTGTTCAGCTACCAGTAGTGAATGAGGTCAAAAATCTAGGCGTGTATTTTGAAAGCGGTATTACATTTTAAATTCGTAAGCTTAGCGCTAAAGTAAGCTTAAAATTGTATATATACACCTAAAAAAACTGTATGGTCTAAAAAACTATTTACCATTTATTACTAAATATATTATTTGTATTGTATTCACTAGTCCTTTCTTTGCTCGATTACTGTGATGTTTTGTATTCTAATTCTCTGACTGAAACAACTGCTTACCCTATAAAAAAAACTCCAAAACTGCTGTATGCGTTTTGCATTGAAAATACCATTTACCATATTTTGAATATAAAAAAATTGTAGGAAATGCCATATGTACACCTTTATTTATAACATTTTAAAAATCATCTTCATATGTATAACACAAGATTTATAAACCTATTTAGAGTTCCACAGCATAGAAACACAAATTTTCAAAAATCAACTTTGGAATAAATTACCTGAACATGTTAAACAATTTTCATTAGTATTTAAAAAATATATGTAAAATTATCTCCTTGAAAAACAGCAATAGAATGCTTAATTTCATTTGAAATAAATACAATTAATTTAAAAAAAATGCAAAAAACTATGAAAATGGCTGTATAAATTTTTTATAAATGGTATTCGCTTGTCTCTATCTAAAATAAAATGTCTTTACAAGTAGCATTTTTTAACATGCCACGTTTTTCTTTGCACCACTTGCGCGTCTACCTTTTTTTAGTTTTTGATTTTTTTAACGGAAATTTCTTTTACTGTTAAAAAAATCAAAAACTGTATTATCATAAATTGGTATTCAGAAAAGTACTTATATTGGCCAGGTTAATAGTTATTACTATTCATTGTTTTTTATTTATTATTCGTTTTTTAAAAAAGAGCCTTGCTAGACAGGTTTGCATCTGTGCTAACGGTTTCATAATCAAGGCATGGTTCTATTTATCATAATGGCTTATTTATTGTAAATTGTTAATGATGTTCGTTATTTTATTGATTAATAAATTTATTTTGAATTTGAATATATTAAGAGTTTTTAATATATGTTTAACTCAAATCATGTTTACCAATTTTAATTAATAACATTTAGAGGATAAAAAAATAACAAAGAATAAATAATAATTTTTTTTATTTGTTTAAAAATTGCCTTGTGAAAGCGACCAAAGACGCGTTATTATTATAAGTCAGACACCCAACTACTGCTGTTCCAGCCTGTTGTTGCCGGGTGTCTGTCGCCATTTGTCCGTGACCTCTACGACCGGTTCCCGTGTAACCTCGTCTCTGTACATTTCCTCGTCCTCTACCTCGTCCACGCATTCTACCTCTTCTTTCATCCACTCTATAACTGCTACTTCTACTCCTACTTCTCTCATCACCCCTTCTGCTGTCACAACTTTCCTGTCTTCTTAAATTTCTCCTGATTTCCTCTCTTTTTCTGTTTTCTTCCCGTTGCTCCCGTATCCACTTTAGCCTCTCTTCTTCCTCGTACCTTTCCCTTTCTTGCATTTCCAACAATTCCGCCTCTTTCCTAACTGATTCTCCATACCACATCATAGTTTCTTCGAAACTATGGTTTACTTCAGAGTTATCTTCGAGCGTTTCTCGATTCAACTCTAAACGGTAACAAATAAATAAAAGAAAACAATCAAACTACCTGAAAATTAGTTTTTACAGTGTGCTTCTTTATTTTAAGGATGGTTTTCTGGGACCTGCATCGATGGATTGTAGAAAAACTATAAATACGAAATGAATTGAAATGAAAATTTGGCGACTTGTCAAGATCAGTAGAGACGCACAACTAGAAAATTTTGTTATACTGGAACTAGATATTAACTTCATTAATTTAAATGAAACAACCTACATAATATATTTTGTTATATGTGAAAGTCTAAACCTATTTTTATGATTTTTAAGATATACACTAAATTAAATTTTTTCTGATTCATTTTAGGTACGATAAAATTATTGAATTTCTATTAAAAAAATCACTTTTAGCAAAGTTTTCAATGCCATTTTTGTACTTCTTTCTTCAACACATAGGACTAAAGTCAATCCTCTTCGTACGTAGAAATCGTACCGAAATTTAATATAATTTTTTGACGATCTGCCAACGTCATTTCTTACATAAACTACATTTAAAGTATATCAAGAGCCGTTTGACTTAGATAGGTATATATAGGACATTATACTGTGTGTTAAAAAAGTCACGGACCCTCTTAATAATTCGAGAACTCGCCCTTTTATCAAAAAGTGTCCCAAATAAAAATTATAGATCTCTTTCAGATCTACATTAGGAAAATAATTTTGCATATAGAGGCATCACAAGAGTAGTAGAGACCAAAGTTAGCTTTTTTTAAATGAAATGGTATATTTTTTTATGCATTTTCCGATTTGTTGCATAAACTTTATTTTTTAAATGACTCCAGAGAAAGTAGTCTAGGGGCGTAAAATTAGGGCTTCTTGCTGGCCATTTAACTTCACATCTTCCAATTCAACAATTTGGAAAAGTTGTATCTAAGAATCTTCTTATATTAACTCCAAAATGAGGACAGGCGTCATTTTGTTGAAACCATTTCTATCTGATGAAAATTTGCATTAGCATTTCTTTATTTTTGGTACTATCTGATATTCTAGCAAATCCAGATATCGGGTGGCATTTAAATTATCCTCGATTAAAAATGGACCTATTACCATAAACCTGCCCAAACCTTTACGTTTTCAGAATACTTAGTATGTGTTTGACACATCCAGTGCAGATTTTCATTTAACCAATAGCTGCAATTATGTCGATTAACTGTGCCATAAATCTCGATTCATGTTTTTTTTTTAAATCGATTTTCTTCACATTTTTGCATTATGATATTACAAAATTCTAAGCGGCGATCAAAATCATCTTCAAGCAATTTCTATACTAAGGTGATTTTATAAGGATGAATTTATTGCGTTTAAGGACATTTCGAACCGATATAAAAGAAGCGTCTGGTTGGCGTAATGATAAATTTTGGTCTTCAACAGAACGTTAAAGTATTTCTATACTTTTTTGATTATTAATTGCTTCGGGTTTTTGGCCTCCCTGTTCGTTGACGGCTTTGCAAGCTCCAGTTTGTTCAAACCTCTGAAATTTTCTTATCATTGTAAATTTCGAAATTGGTGGGCGGTCTTGAAATATTGTATTGGAAAAGGTCTTGGTTGGTAAGATCGCTCGCGACCCCCGGAGCCTCGAATCATAAGAAGTGTGAGTATTTCTTTCTCAGAAAGAGACATATTTATTAAAATATAATTAAAACTAATTTATAAAAACTGGTGTATAATATGCATAAAGTTATCTTCCTAATGTAGCCCTGAAAGAAATCTATAATTTTTATTTGGGACGCTTTTAATAAAAGGGCGCGTCACAAATTATTAAGGAGGTCCGGGACTTTTTTAACAAACGGTGTATAAAATGCAGTTTAATTTTCACTCTAAGATAAGAATTTATATAATATACAGAGTGTTCTATTTAAATTGACGCAGTTCACACCTATTTATGAAAATGGTAAAATTCTTAAAATATTCTAATGCAAAGTTGTCAATGAATTCCTATTTATAGATTTTTTACAATCCATCGATATATTTTCCAAAGAACTACCCTGGATAGCCACTTCATATTGGGTGTTGGTACAAGCATTTTTTTTAACGAAGTTTGATGTTTTTTACGATAAATAGAAAAAAAGTTCTACTCTTACATAGATAAATAAAAAAAATAAAAATAACTTTTTAGTTTTCTTATATATACAGGGTATTACAAAAATCGATGCAAAAATTTTAAGAGCGTATTGTTGGAGTTATAATAAGACTTTTTGTTTCCTATAAACATGTGTCCTAAAATGCACTCCCTCAGAACTACAGCCCGTGCAAATTGCGTTAAAGAAAATCGATTATTTGAAACACCGATTATAGTTATACGTCAAATCTTTTGGAAATTTGCAAGTCCCCGTTTTTTGGGTGCTCTTTTAATGTTTCCTATAAGAAATTTAGAAATCTGTCAACACCATCTAATTAGCCATGAAAAAATATAAATTACTTGTCTCTTGCATTTTTTCCATATAATTAAGGCCGTCGTCCCACCAAAGATACACGACAGCGACGCCACATCTCCGCGATGTCGCCAGCGTGTATCTTTCGTGTCGAACCCATGTTTTAAAATCATGTTGTCCCCACCAACGCTGCGCCGAAGACACATCCAAATGCGTGTCGCCTTCGTGTTGCCGGGAGACTGGACGTGTCAGTTGCGAAGCAACATTCAAGCTGTGTGTGTTGGCGTTTTTTTTTCATTTATCGAAGTTTTGTTTTTTTGTTTATTATGGCACAACGAAATGCTGAACTGGATTTTAATGGATGTCTGTGCAGCTTCTTAGCAGCAACAAACATTTTTTTAAATTTTTTCTCAATAAAAGGATGCACCCATCATTTTCTTTTTCTTGCCTTTTTATTTTTTTTTCTATTCCGCAAATACCAATACATTGCAACCACATCCTCGTCTTCACTCGATGACATTTTGAACTAAACTGAACAACTAAACGTAGGAAACACGAAACGCGTATTTTTGGTGGGGCAACTGCATGTCGTCTGAATGTGTCCAGGCGAAATCGTATCGCCTTCGCGTCTCCGTCGCGTATCTTTGGTGGGACGACGGCCCAAGAGTTTTCGAGAAAATCACTGATAAACAAAAGGGAGCATTATTAAACCTGATTAATCTATTAAATTAGAAAAAAAACGAGGTGTAATTTTTGATTTTTTTATGGCTATTTATATGTTGTGTTCTACATTTTCAAATTTGTTATTGGAAACATAAGATATGGGCTATCATAAGGGTAAGTGTGGGGACGTTTTTTCTGCCCCAATCACTTGTAGCGCTCTCCTATGTAAGGAGAGACCTTACTTACAAATTTAAGGATTTAAGAAGAACTGCTCCACCATGGGGGCCGATTACTGCTTCACTCAACCGCCTTCAATTTCTGCAGCGGTTTTTTGTTGTAAAGTTAAATTAGTTCAAGAGAAAACAACAAAGTTCAATTTTGATTTGCTGCGAGCGTGTCTTCCATCTTACAACTGGACGGAGACGATACCGCGAGACGGCTCAAAGGCGACTCGCTGAGAGGTGACGAGCGACTGACACAAAGACGCCGCGCGGGTCGCGGTTATTTATAGAACATCAAAAGGCTGGTAGCGGCATGGTAGAAAAGCGACGTTGCCGCGGATTAACTTATTTTAAATTGTGTTGACTTTTAGATTTTACAGTTTTTATCCGTTGTAGAATTACAATATATTCCCCCCCCCCTTGAAGTAACTACTTCAAATAAAGAAAGTAACTGGTTAAGTTTGCAAGCACAAGAAAGATACATATTATCTAGATTTAAGATTACAGAGGTAGCCTTTAGATTAAATCAGTTCTAAACATTAGGTCACAACTTGGTTACAAATTAAAGTCACTTAGAAACTTAAAACACTTACTTCTACATCTTTAAACTAAAATCTTCAGGAACTTAAAATTATGCTAACAACAATATAAATTAGGCTAACACATTATCTATTCTTTAGAACACTTAACAGTCTTGGTTAGCGCCATTAGGCAAAGGACATAATTTGGTAATTGGCCTGGTGAAGGTTCCATCTCTAGTTAATACCTTAACCACTCTGACTCTTTTGTCCTTGCCTGGTAAAAGTTCAATTATTCTAGCCATGTAAAACAGGGGTTTCTCATTCAAGAGTTGTTTAATTTCGTAGAAAAATATTGATTTTGAACCAAAGCAATTAATTTGTTCTCAGAGTTTTTAAGCTCCTCTACTGTAAGAGATGTGTCTTGTTCTTGAGCTAATTTCCTATATTTATTAATGAATCTTAAACAGTACGCAAAGCTACGTTGTAGCCTTGTAAAATTTGAAAATCTGCTAGATAAGTAATCACAAAACTGTTCCGTTGTAACTTTACTCAGATGACTACATACCTTTTCTTCGGGTGGATTTAGAACATTGATTTGTACATTATAGGTTTCTAAGTCAAAATTAGTATCTTGCAAAAAAGGTGGGCCGTGCCACCAGAGATCTGATTTTATCAAATTTGAAGGTGTCATTCCTCGAGAGAGAATGTCCGCTGGATTATCCTTCGATTTTACGTATCTAAAGGTATAATTAGAGGCAACTTCTTGTATTTTTGCTACTTTATTAGACACAAACTGAGTCCATCGAGAGGGAGAAGCACGAATCCATGCTAATACAATCTCAGAGTCTGTCCACAGGTTTACCGTAAATGAACAAGGAATTTGCTCCTGTAGAATAGTTACTACTCTTCTAGTCAATTTACTACACAAAAGAGCACCTAGAAGCTCCAATCTAGGCAGTGTAATATTTTTTATTGGAGACACTCTGCTTTTTGAGGAGATAAGTATGCAAGATGTACATTTATTTAAGTAAACAACACGCATGTAAATACAGGAGCCATATGCCTTTATGCTGGCATCTGAAAAGGAATGAAACTCTAGTTTTAAGATATTGGTTTCAGTCAGTAATGGTCGCGGTACATTTAGACCCTTGAGAGCGGGAAATTCTGTTATAAACTTTAACCATTCCTTGTGAATATCTGGACTTAAACAATCATCCCAGTCTAATTTAGCGATCCATACCTTTTGCATAATTATTTTTCCAATTACTGTGATTGGGTTGATGAGACCAATTGGATCAAAAATTTGAGCTATTATAGAGAGGACTTCTCTCTTCGTATAACTATTCTTTATTTGGAGATTGGGTAAGGACACTGAATAGTCACCCTTTGGATCCCAATAGAGTCCTAGCACCTTGTTCGAACCATTTTCTGGAGCAATTATATAATTTTGCTCTTGTGATGAGTTGGAAATATCCTTGAGAAATAAAGTGGAGTTGGAGCACCATTTGTGTAAATGAATACCAGCCATGTTCAGAAGTTGAGTCACTTCAGAATAAGTCTTTTTTAATGTATCAAGGTCATGGGTTGAATAGAGAATATCATCCACGTAACATGTTTTTAGGAGTGCCATACTTCCTAGAGGAAATTTATTTTTATTTAAATTTGCCAACTCAACTAAACAACGTGTACTTAAGAATGGTGCACAATTTGTGCCATATGTCACTGTCTGAAGTTCTAGACATTGCAATTGTTCACAAGGAGAATCACGCCACAGCATATTCAGCAAAAACGTATGCTTAGGGTTAATTCTGATCTGCCTGAACATTTTTTGAATGTCTGCAGTGAAGGCAAACTTAAAGAGTCTAAAATTTAAAAGAACATCATAGAGTTCTGGCTGAATTGAATAGCCTTTAAGCATAATGCCGCTGGTGGTTTTCATGGAACCATCAAACACTACCCGGAGTTTAGTAGTAAGATTATCCTCTCGTAACACACAATGATGTGGCAAAAAGAACTTTTTGTGAGACAATTCATTCATGAGGGTAAGAGGAATAACTTCAGCATGCTGCAAGGAAATGTATTCCTCGATAAAGGATTTATAGTCAGAGTAGAGCTTCTTATTTTTACTAAGTTTTGATTCAAGATTCAAAAATCTTCGTTTTGCTCTATAAAAAGAGTCACCTAACTTTTGAAATTTATTCGGAGTTTTTAAAGGTAAATCGACTTGAAATCTTCCATTTGGCAAGAAAGTAGTGATGGCCTTAAAAATCTCTTCGGCCTTATTTTCTAAAGCGAGTGCAGGTCTTTCTATTTCTTCAACCTCCCAGAATTTTTGTATAAGAGATTCTATTGAGTTTTGTATAGGGTCACATATTGGGCTAGTCTGAACAAAAAATGAGAAGTTTGACATATCTAAAGCGTTTTCCTCAGGTTGAGTATTGTAATTCAGGTTCCTCTAATAATTCAAGGAACTTTCAGGAAGAGATCCAGATATAATATATCCAAAGTAAGTATTTTGTAGGGTGGGTAATCCCTTTCCTAACTTAATGAGTCCATCAATTAATATTTCATTGTAAACATCACAACTGAGAAGTATATTAATTGGACCAGGCACAGAATATGTCGGATCAGCAAGCTTAATATTCTGAGGTAAGCTTAGTGAGCTTCTATTTATATTTACTTGGGGCAATTTTGACGTTATTTTTGGCAATATTGCACAAGAGACATCAAAATTGATGGTAGTGCTGTTATGTGGAAATATCTTTATGTCCACCATCAAATCAGACATTGAACACTTCTCAGAAAGAGTGGAAATTTCAAGTTTTCTTGAATATGAGGTAAGCTTTAATTTATTACATAAATCTTGGGTTATAAAGGAAGTCTGACTTCCATTGTCTAGAAGTGCCCTTACTGTTACCGGAGTTCCATTCTTGGTATACAGTGTAACAAGGGTTGTGGCTAAAAGTATATGACTTTTTTGGCCTGTCTGAGCAATAGCTGAGAGGCATGAGGTTTGATTTTCAGGCTGAAAACATTCTAAGGGATCTGATGTATCTTGTGTCAAAAAACTGAACGAATTAGGAATAACCACGGGAGTAACTTCCTCCTGTTGTGTAGTTATGTGTAATGTTTGAGGTCTTGGACTCGAAAAACTTGCTGTTTTAGCAGGGTTTTGCGATGAATGATGACTAGAGACTTGGGCGCTATTGGAGAGGTTGTAAGAGAGAGATGAAATCTGATTTCTATTTGTCTGAGAAGCACTTGAGGGAGTACTTGTAATATTTCTTGTTGCTGGGTAACTTATGTGTAGGGAATGGTGTCGACCATTGCAGATGCTGTACGAGACCTGGGAGCTGCAGGTCCCAACCATATGTTTTGTGCCTAGACAATTTCTGCACAACTGTTGAGTTTTAGTGAAATTAAACCTATCCTGTGGAGAAATGTATTTAAATTTATCACATTGATATAACTTGTGATTTGTCGCTGAACAAAACAAGCATTTTAAATATGGGCCAGTCGAGGGGCCAGTTGACCTAAAGTTTTCAGCATTATGTAGGGTAACCCTTGCCTTAGATGGCTTAGATTCTTGTTTATATTCATTAAGCTGAGCTTTTCTAATATTTCACATCTTTTTTCCAGAAATTCATGAAACTGAGCAAAAGTGGGAATTGACTTAGGAGCTATTTCAATGAGAATTAAATCCCAGTGTTGCACTGGTACATTCATATTTCCGAGGGCTTGCAGTGTTTGTTTAGAATGAGTTAAAAAATCTCTTAAGGTCTGAGGCGTTTAATTAAAAGGCTAATAACACGAGACTTATTTTCATACCTATCCTTTAATGTGTCTAATGCTATTTGAAAATTAGTATCAACAACCTCAATGTTTTGAATAAGATTTAACGGTTCACCCTTGAGGTAGGATTTTAAATATATAAATCTCTGTAAATCCGTCAAATCATTATTTTGGATAATGAGCGTAGAAAATAATTGAATAAATGAGTTCCATTCAAAAAAATTCCCAGTAAATGGGTTTATTGACAGTTGAGGTAGTTTGACACTTGATGAGGCTGGTAAATTACCAATTTCAGTGTTTCTACTAGAATTATTCACTATAGTAGTAGAAGAAGCAGATCTTGAGAGTGTCTCAAGAGGTGTGTGTATACATTTTATCTTTTATTAAAGTAAGGGTTGTGACATACTTTGCCTCCCACTCGTCTACTTCTGTGGAAATTAAAGTACTGTCAAATTGCTCAAGTTCTTGTTGAATTTGTTCATAATCATTAAAATAAGAGATTAATTGCTCCTTTTTTATTTCAAGAGTACTGATCGAGTCACAGTCTGGGTTTTGCAGCACCCAGTTATAAGTACGAGTGATTCTAGCCTTTAAACTAGCCAGTCTTTTATTTGCACCCACTGTCAAGTCTGGTGCTTCTGCACTTTCCCTAGGTTCTGTCATTGTGAATTTGATATACTATATTAAATATAGAGAACTGAGATAAGATAAAACGTTAAATAAAACATATAATTAGGTTAAAACCTAGTTAAACTTTACAAATTGTGAGAACCGAGTGGTTTTTGTTTACATGAGTAGTTATTGTAAACCAATTTACAGTTTTAGATTGAGTCAGAGCTACTTTAAGCTATACTTAGCTAAGAGATTTATTTAGAGCACCTTATTAAACCGAGATTAAACCTTATTTTTTGCATACGCACAAATTTAACACAATAGTTTATAGCAAAGTTATTATCCTTATGAATCCAAAAGAG
The DNA here is from genome assembly GCF_022605725.1 of Anthonomus grandis grandis. NCBI lineage: Eukaryota > Metazoa > Arthropoda > Insecta > Coleoptera > Curculionidae > Anthonomus > Anthonomus grandis. The sequence goes on from NC_065563.1 coordinate 733,820, forward strand.
TATTTACAAAGAGTTTGGAACGAACTTACCAATAAGTCCTTGAGAACACGAGCACTAACCGAGCACTACGCATTAACTAGCGATTTGCGATTTTCCGTACAATTTTTTGTCCACTTGGTAAACTTAATTTAAATGAGAGAGAGTACTTGATACTGGGAGATTTGTTTACCAATCCACTCTAGGAGAGACCCAGAACATTAGGAGGAACCAGGAACTTTAAACAGGAAACAGCAGCGAACTTTACGACATAAACTGAGTGAAGTCGATGAATATATCCGAGGTCGTAGGACCAACAAATGTGGGGAGGTTTTTTCTGCCCCAATCACTTGTAGCGCTCTCCTATGTAAGGAGAGACCTTACTTACAAATTTAAGGATTTAAGAAGAACTGCTCCACCATGGGGGCCGATTACTGCTTCACTCAACCGCCTTCAATTTCTGCAGCGGTTTTTTGTTGTAAAGTTAAATTAGTTCAAGAGAAAACAACAAAGTTCAATTTTGATTTGCTGCGAGCGTGTCTTCCATCTTACAACTGGACGGAGACGATACCGCGAGACGGCTCAAAGGCGACTCGCTGAGAGGTGACGAGCGACTGACACAAAGACGCCGCGCGGGTCGCGGTTATTTATAGAACATCAAAAGGCTGGTAGCGGCATGGTAGAAAAGCGACGTTGCCGCGGATTAACTTATTTTAAATTGTGTTGACTTTTAGATTTTACAGTTTTTATCCGTTGTAGAATTACAACAGGTAAGCTCCCCTGATTGCTTTCTTAAAATTGGGTTTACACCGTTTTTGAGACGGAAAATTTCAATAGGACCCAAAATAATTAGGACTTATTTATATTAGGCAAATTTCCAAAAGATTTGACGTATAACTATAGTCAGTGTTTCAAATAATCGATTTTCTTTAAGCAATTTGCGTGAGCTGTAGCTCTGAGGGAGTACATTTTAGGACATATATTTATAGGAAAAAAATAAACGCTCTTAAAATATTTGTACCGAATTTTGTAACACTCTGTATATATATAAAAAAATCAAGTATTTCAGAAGCAATAATTTTAACTTACCATCCCTTGCGTTGGCCGCCTGAGTTTTTTCTTCTGCTTTAAAGAAAATGTATAGAAAATATTATTATAATTATGTTTTTTAAATTTTTTAATTTAATACTTACGTGCAGGGACAACCAAACTCGCACTGGAACACTGTTTTGCAAAAACTTCCGCCCAGTACGAATCTTTGCTTTGTTCCTTATTCTCATTGGTAGTAATCTTATAAAAAAAAACTATTAAAATCACATTATTGTAATATTTATTGCGATCATATACATATTTGCTAAAACTATCAGTTCGTAATTTTTTTTAATAGTTATGGATATTCAGTCCTTAATAATATTTTATTTTAGTCACTTTACTTACTTTTAGTATATTTGCCGAACGATCTACAATTTCTTGCATTTCGTTCATATAATCAATTTCCTTGATGTGTTTTGTATCCATTTTGATGCAACAATATGAGTTGTTTATTATTTTTGAGAGTCATTTGTTTTGGCGCCGTAGTCCTGCTCATTTGCCGCTTTTCCGACGTCTAATCCGCTCTCGTGATTGGTCACTTTTAGCATCTTAGAAAAGTACTTAAAAAAAAAACCTCACATCAGAATGAGTTGAAAATTGGTCAAAGTGTTTCTTATTCGATTCCGCTCAGATTATATAGACAGATATATGGGACCTAATATTTTCCCTTTATATTGTGGCACTCGTATAAATCGTAGAAATTTTTGTTATAAGCCTTTTTTACTAGTTTTTGAATGGTTTTTAACCACAAAAAAGAAATTTTGAATTCGGAGCATATTATGAAAAAATGCTTATTTTGAGCCTGGATTTTGCTTCAAAAAAAATCGACAAATGCGAAGAAATAGGTTTTCCGTGTCTTTTAGAGACAAATCGGTAATAATCTTTTTTAAAAGTATTCTGAAGTAGTACATCATCATAGTTCATCAGAAGAATAAAAAAATGTATATTTTTCATAGAACCCTTGATAATTCGTTATTTATGTTTCATGGTTTTTCTCTATTTGCTACGATTTTATGATCGCTAGAATTGATTCGTTTTAACGTGATACTTCATAATATTTGTCATAACTTATACACAAGACAAAAAGTTATCAGTCTTATAGTTTATTAAGAAAAAAAAACCTATTTTTCGAATTTTTTTGTGGGTATAACTCTTAAGTTATAACTCTTAAAGTTACCAGTAAATAATTTAGAAAAAAAATTGTACCATGGGAAAAAAGTTTCTTTCATTTGTTTTTTCACACCCCCTGTACTACCCATTATTATCGATTTTGGATCAAAAAAAATTTGTATTGTTGGTTTATTTGGTATTTATCGTTTATTTAGAATACAACTAATAAATTATGACAGACAACTAACATTTGAGTTTCTGCGTAGGTCACGTGACTACCGTAACTTTTTTGCTATTGGTCGGATTCTGTTGGAATTTGGTATTCAAGCTTTATTTAGGATACAATTAATATAGTTTGACAATTATTTGAAATATAAGACAGTATAGTGACACACAACGCGACTATATAATACATTATGGTTCTTTGAAGCATGATACCCCAACAACTGGTCCTCTCTTTCCTTTGCATATAAACTTTGGCCCCCCCGACTAACCAGACTTAAGTACTCCTGATAATTTACCATTTTTTTAAAGAAATCCTCTAAGGCCCATCACTGACAGGACCTAAACGTTCCAAACTGGTCCCCACGGACCCAAAGTATAGGAGCGAAGCGACTATACTTGTTTTAAACGCCAACGAGCTAATCTTGAACCAGGATCTTTAATTGAAAACAACCATGTGAGTGGGCGATGGTCTGTTATTAAAGTAAATTTTCTACCGAATAGATAAGGACGGAAATGTTTTACTGCCCAAACAATTGCTAATAGTTCGCGTTCAATGGTAGAATATTTTGTTTCGGTTGGACAAAGCGTTCTCGATGCGTATGCGATAGGAAGATCTTTTCCAATAGGGCCTTGTGAAAGAATAGCACCTATAGCGAATGCGCTAGCATCTGTAGTTAATAAGAATTGTTCGTCAAAATTGGGATAAATAAGTATCGGATTTTCGACAAGAGCTTTTTTTAATTTTTCAAAAGCATTTTTACAATCTATACCAAAATCAAAAGGAATGTTTTTTTGAAGTAATCTAGTAAGGGGTTTCGAAACTTTTGCGAAGTTTGGAATAAATCGCCGGTAGTAGCCTACTATACCAAGAAAAGATTTTATGTCTTTAGGGTTTTTAGGTATAGGATAATTAATTATAGCTTCAACCTTTGATGGATTGGGTTTTACACATCTTGTGTTATAATATGACCCAAATAAGCTACTTCTTTTCTCAAAAATTCGCATTTATCGGGTTGACTTTTGAGGTTAGCTTTTCGTAGTCTTGAAAATACTTCTTTTAATCTCTGAATATGCTGATAAAGTGTAGCTGAATAAATAATTATATCGTCCATATAAACCAAACATCTTTCGTTATTAATGCCTAAAAGAATATTGTCCATTACTCGTTGAAAAGTTGACGGGGCATTTTTTAATCCGAAAGGCATTCTTTTAAATTCATAGTGTCCGTTTTCTACTGAAAAAGCAGTTTTAGGTATATCTTTAGGGTTAATTTCTATTTGATGAAAGCCTGAAGCAAGGTCTAGAGTTGTAAAATATTCACATGAACCTAACTGATCTAAGATATCTGAAATATTTGGCAATGGATATTTATCATTTACAGTTTCTTGATTTAATCGTCGATAATCGATAACAACTCGCCATTTTTGTTTACCTGAGGCATCTAATTTTTTGGGGACAACCCATACTGGAGATGACCATGGAGAAATTGAAGGTTGTATTATACCTTGATCTAACATTTTTTGAATTTGAGTTTTTATTTCTTCTTTATGAATTTGAGGATATCGATAAGATTTTGTAAAAATAGGTTTAGTGTTTCCTGTATCTATTGAATGTTTAATTTCGCTTGTAAATGTTAAATTATCTCCTTCTAGATAAAAAATATCTTCAAAATCTAAACAAAGATTAATAATTGCCTCTTTTTCTTCAGAATTTAAATGGTCTAGTCTTAATTGTTTTTTTATTGAATAAAGACGGTCTTTTTATTGAAAATTGATATTTTGATTAGTTTTTAAAATTGTTTCTGTTTGAAAGGGTTCAATATTAATATTAGAGAAATTAACTGTTTTTATAATTGGATGTGCATTTAAAATTGTTGTAAGAAATTCGACGACAAATCGCGAGAATCGCCAAAATGAGCGTTTAATAATTGTTTAATTTCTTCGTAGGTAGAAGGATTTCGAGAGTTTATCAATTGAGCTGCTCTGCCTCTTAATCGGTTTTTAATATGAATAAGCAATAAATATTTTTGTTCACCGACACACATATCTATTGCATGATTGCAAGCATCAAGAAATTGGTTTAAAAAAATTTGATCGCCGTCGTATTCTGGCACAATAGAGAAAATTTCAGACAATTTGTATGGTTCAATTACAATTTCTGCCGCATTTGAAACTTCACTTTGTGTTTGAGTTGATGTCGCCATTTTTTTAAATAATTTATTGAATAATATACTCAATAATTTATTATTTGTCTAAATTGGTATAGTTAACTCTTAAATAAATTTTAAAATAAAACTTTATATTAGCAGTGATTATTAATTTAAATTTATATCAATAATAAATAATATTTCAATAATAATTCTTCAATATACTTCAATAATATTTCAATAATGAAATTCTCAATATAACTCAATATAATAAATAATATTTAATGAAAATATTCAATCAAGAATATTTAATCATTAATAAATAATAAATCTTCATCAAAAATATAATAAACAATGAGAATTCAAACTTACAGTTTCACAATCTTAATTATCATTGGAGCCATGATTTCTTTACCAGATCTACCAGGGGTTTCACTAGGTGTTCCTAATCCGTAGTCCGATAAGACTATGAGGACCAATGGCTGATGTCCACCAGAGATTAGCAGTGATGTCGCTTTTAAGTCGTCTGATGTAGGCACCACAATTTTTATTGCCTTCTTGGGGCTGCTGGTTCTTTAACCATTTAAAGGATAAGAATCCACCACCAACTAGGTGTTTCTTCTGGATCCTACCGACTGCGCCAATTTGTTAAATCACAATCACTGAATTTACTTTTTTAAAAAAAAAACTTTAATTACATTATACAATTATAACTTTTGGATTTTAAAACAATTAAGAGTTAAATAAAAGATATGATTATTACTACAGTACAACAATAATAATATTAATTTATTAATTATAGAGACATGGCCAAGCTTAAATAGTTTCTGTGGTGCTGATGCTGCAATTTAGGTCACGTAGAGTCCTGGTGGCGTTGTGGATAAATAAATGGAATCATCGTCAACAAGCTTCTTGGGTTTCGTGGGAAACTACGCCTTATTTACTGTTTACTGGTTCTTCTATGATTGAAGTAATTAAAGATGTTTATGATTTAGAACAATAGTCCTTGTTCTAGAAGTAATCTAATATCTGTGCGACTTGTTGATGTTTTGAAGATCTATTGCGTTGTAGAGATAACTTAGGTTGTCCTATTAGACCATTGATATAACATATATATATATGTATTCTCCACATGTACCAAATTTTTTTAATTAATGACTTGTGCAACTAGACCACTAACTAAAGTGAAACCGACTATTACATTTTTGAACGTATCTATTCCGAAACGTTAAAGAATTATTGTTTGTCTTTTACGCTTTCCTACATAAAATGCACGCTCTTAAAAATGTAAATCAACTGAAAATAGTGAGCCTGATTTCAACAATAAGTAACTGATTGCTGTATTATGTTTATTAGTTTATACAATGCCAAAACACCAGCTTTCAAAGTGCAAGATCCTGAATTGAGTAAGGCATCTTTGCAGAAGCACTTTGTAAGATGTGTTATTAAGTATTATAATAGGTGATGACTTTCTTTTTGATTATTGTCAAAGTAAAAAACTACATTAAAAAGGTTCGGAAATTAAATACCAATAATCAAATATTTGACATTATTTTGTACTTTTCCAAATAGTATGAAATAACCAGGAACACCAGCCTTTAAAGTGTAGAGCCTGAATTGAGTAGGGCATCTGTGAAGTCGTGTTGTCTAACAGTCTACAGTTCATTTAACAGTCATCTAACTCTGTAACAAAAAGAGCGAAAGCGATTCTCTATAATCCTTATCGCTTGGCCATTTGTACTCCGTAACTACAATCGGATTAGATCGCCACTGATCGCGTGCGCTCGGAATTTCTTTAAATAAGGACAGATAAAATGGTCTCCTTATTAAAGAGCTACTATTTTCTTCTCACTCTATTGTATGTCGAATTTCTACTTATCTCTGTCTACTTTCATGGAGTAGGTCACGTAAGGTAGGAAATTTATTATTTACTTTTTTTTAGGTTAGTTTTTATTAATATAGCTACGTACTACTTTATTTTTCTTCTTTGTGATAATTTTTAATTTGTGGAGTTTCTTAAAGTAAAAAAAATATTTGCCTACTTACATATTGAGGTATATAAGATCATTTCGTTTATCTGTGTTTCAGGACAATTAAGTTAAAATGGATCTTCCAATTCCAATTAACAGAGCCCCAAAAACCAGCCCTGTGCAGTGGCAAGTGCTGGTCGAGTATTTGATGAATTACCCAGAAATGCTTACCAAGGCATTTTCTGGGGTAAATGGCCGGCAGCACTATAAGAAAATGTGGAGTGAAGCAGCCACTCAACTAAATAGTGTGGGTTATGGGTCTAAAACCCCAGATAAGTGGATAGAGGTATACTTACAGTTAAAGCTATATGATTTAAATATAAATATATACAAGATACAGACTTGTTGTGTAACTATATACATGTAGTATGTAAAATTACAACATTTTAATAATTGTCAATGCAATAATAATTGTGATTATTTGGTTTGAGGCATTTTCCAAATGGAAAAGCAAAGTTAAGGTAAAGGCTCAAACTATAAAATTGGCCATGAACAGGACAGGTGGAGGAGGTCCAGTACCTCAACTGACTCCCATCAAAGAAAAGTTAATGGGTTTAATTGGATGGTCAGCTGTAGAAGGAGATGCTACAGAGGAGTTAGGATTAGTGGTAAAGTATTAATTTGTGAAACATAATGTTTGTTTCATCATGTAAAAATCTAAGAGTTCATAAATTGCTATTTTTATTACTCCTTAGTGTAATTAAATCACAACTAAAAAATTACAGACCCAAGAAAGCATGGAAAAAAAGGTAATACTAGAAAAGCCTCGGGAAGAGCAATTGCAAATACATCCACCACAGCACCACAATCCACACAAGTTAATGAAAATATAGAAGATATCTGAACTACCTCCTTGGTAGCAATTGGCAGTGAAGAAACTCACTCACAGAAAAATTGTATAAAACGAAAGTTTATAGGCAAGATAAATAAACCAAATAAAGTTAGCAAAATAGCTATGAAGAATGATAATAAAACACTCTTAACGATGCAATAATGGCAAAAAATTCTGGGAATTCAAAATGCTGCTGTAAATGTCAATCTAATTAAATACAGCATTTTGATTTTATTTATGATAATATGTATATTTAATAATCCATCCACTATAAGTTACACTGTATAAATATATATGTATTTAAGTTCCTTCTATAAACATGAGTTCCTATTTTTGTTATGAATTAATATTTTTGTTGTGGATATAAATTATTAGATGTTCACCTGGATGATCCTTATTTGATAAAAGAGTTTTTAATATTATTTTTCTTGATTTTTTTCCTGGTTCTCTCTCATAATTCCTATTGATACCAGAAACGGTTTCTTTTCTAAGGCGTTTGAAATATCAATACAAAAAAACAAAAAAGGGCTACTTTAGTAATATTTTATTAACAAGTAAATACCTATAATTTACAAAAAGCATAATTATTAGAATATAAATATTTTAAAATTATACAAAATGAGACATCCCAAATCTTGGTAAATATATAGCACACATTTAAATAAATTACCTCTTGGATTGTTCTCAATTTAAAAAAAAATAACGTTTATAAATGATTTATTATCTGAATAAGGAACCATTGTATGCATTTTTGAAGTTAAATATTTATAAACTATGCCTACATAATCAAAAAGTTAACGAACTAATGTGCTTAGTCAATTTTAAAATGAAAACATCTTGGGTATAAGCTATTGAATCATTTAACTAAAGATGATAATGTTTTTCAAAATTACTTCATTTTATCAATTTTTTATTTATATTTAGACATCTGAAAATTCAAACGCCCATGTTTTAAGTTCCTATTCAAACATTTGTGAAGTATCTCTTGACAATTTGTTGCCTAACTTGCCTCCCTTGGTTTAAGTCTGGGTTTTGAATATGAGCTTGTATTTATTGTCTGGGTCTTCATTATCGTCATTTTGTTTTAGGTCTTCATCAAACTCTAGGCCTGCATCTATGCATATATGATGTAATACAGCACAAGCATTTACAATTACTCCCACTTTCTGAGGACTGTATCTTAACTTTCTCTCTCCTGACAGGCATCTAAAAATACCTTTCAATCGACCATTACACCTCTCAATAATACTTCTGGTAATTTTGTGAGATTGATTATAACGACCTTCTGGTGTATTTGGGGGAGGATTGTTATCAAATGGAGTCATTAGCCATGGTTCAAGTGGGTACCCTGAATCTCCTATTAACCAAGTGTTTCTTTCGCCTATAACAAATTGAAAAGTTGTAGTGCTGCATTTAGTATGTACCAAAAACATTTAATGTATAACAAGTCAAAATTAAACAAATTAAATTACCTACCCCTATTATATTCATTTTGCAAGAACTGCTTTATTTGAGAGCTTCTCCATATATAAGCATCATTTGTAGATCCCGGAAACCTTGCATTGATAAGTTGTAGCTACAAATAATCTGCACATTTTTGGAATGAAAACCTTTGCGGTTTACATAATTGTGCTCCTCCAAAGCTGGTGACAAAATTGATATATGGGTGCAATCTATGCACCCAACTATTCCTGGAAATCCTCCCTTTTCTGAGAAACCTCTTTTGATATCCATTTTCTGAATATTTTGTAATGGAAACTGAATGCATATGGCGCCTAAATGGATGACAATTAAGTTTGAAACCTCGGATATACATCTACTGACTACCTGCTGACTTGTTGACGATATCCATTCCTCGCCCACCCCTCTTTGATAATTACCAGTTGCTAAGAACCTTACTGAAATCAATATCCTAACTTCCCTTGGAAGTCTAGTTCTTCTTTGCTGGTTTTCCATATGGGGTAGTAGAATATTAAACAAATATGCCACAAGATCTTTATTTAATCGAAATAACTCTTGAAATGGCCGATCAGGTAGCGAAAAGGGATCACTATTAGCTCTGAACACCCTTTTTTGTAAATTATATCTATAAATTCGTCCGCGATTTTCTTCATTGTTTATTAAATACCTTTGCACAGGTAACATTTTAAATAAGGAAAAACTCTATAGGGAATGAGGCACAAAAACAAAACATAAAAATGTCAATATTGTCAATTTCTACTTCTTTCTTCATTATTCACGAGTGGATCTTACCGAGTTGCCTAATGTTTTTAGAATCGGTAATATCGGATTCTCCATACCCGAGAAACAACGAAATAAATAAGGAAACGTCTATAGAGTACCAATATATATAGCGATCCTTATCTCTTCCTTTACTTATTCGCTTCTTTTCTCTGAATAAAGAAAGAAAATGTATAGAGTCCCGTCCCTGGTTTCCCACTGCTGCGTCTACCCACACCGTGACGTCGTGCCTGTTTACTTCTGTTTCTTCGACCAACTTCACTCTCTCATCTATCGCAACTCTCTATTTCTCTTGTGCTTTTCCTTTGATCACTTTTTCCCAGTGCCTGGCCCTCATCTCAGCCATCGTGACTGCCTCCAACCAGAGAGGAGCACAGCCGTGCATCACCTGCAGGGTTTCCGTGGCGACCGTTGCGTACGACGGTCCCATACCTCTAAGTGCCACTCTTTGGATGGCCTCCAGCTGTTTCTTGTTCCTGCTATCCCCTCCTTTGAACCCCCATACCTCTGCCCCGTAAAGCATAGCAGGTTTGAACACCCTCTCATATAATATATTAACTATTTCCCCTGTTTTTAATCCCCTTCTTTGCAATAGCCCATTTATTTTCCCCATTGATGCTCCCACTTTTTGACTTATTCGCTTTAGGTGGTTTAAAAATAGCCCCTTACCGTATAACGTGATTCCCAAATATTTTATCGTTTCCCCTAGTTCTACCCTATCTTCCCCTTCCCTCTGTTGTAGGTGAGTCCATTCCTGTTCCCCCATTCGTTGGTTTTCTCCCATACCTTCTCCTACCTTTTTTCTATTGCTTTGCATGATTTTCCTCTTATTATGATAGCTTATCGTCAGCGAAAGCCTGCCACGCCATGCATTCTTTCCTGCGATCAGCATTGTCTAATCGTGTTCCGTCTTGCTCAATTTCCTCCTTTCATATATCGTTCCTACATTCCTTCATTTTTTCAAACCAACTTTCCGTCAGGCACAACCACAGTGTGGGTCCCAAACTGGAACCTTGTGGGCACCCTTTTTCGATATCCCTTTCTATTTTCCCCGATATAACTTTTCTCCCTGTTAAAAAGTCCCATCCCATAAGCAATAAATTATCTTTTACCCCTGCCTTTCTTAATTCTCGCATCACCATCCCAGGTCCCGCAGAGTTAAACGCATTGCTCATGTCTAGCGTTACCATGAGCTGGTGATACCCCTTTTCCTTTCCTTCTTTAAGTTCGCCCATCCAGTTTTCGATGGCGTCTATCGTGCCCCTTCCCTTCCTAAAGCCGAACTGCTTGCTGCTGAGCCTCCCCATCCTTTCCAGACTCAACTGTAGTCTGCAGTTCGCCAGGCGATCCAGGACCTTTCCCATCCCAGGTAAGAGACTGATTGGTCTCAGGCCTCCCCCCCCCCTTTTGGCAGCCACGCGAGCTTGGCTCTTTTCCAGCACTTTGGAAAAGTGCCAAGCTCCCAACATTTCCTGTACAGGACCGTGAGTAATTCCGGACATGAGTTCCATATCTCTTTGATAAATCTGTTGCTTATTCTATCCTCCCCTATTGCTTTTTTGTCATCTAGCGCTTTGATAGCCTCTTCTATTTCTTTTACACTTCCCGTTTTGTTTAGTCTTATTTTCTCTTTCTTCCTCGGCTTTTGTTTTTTTTTGCATATCATTCATTTCCGGATGATATTTTTTAATTAGGTATATGTCTTTCTCATGTCCTTCTATTTTCCTACCTCCTTCCCATAATTCACATTCGATGTCTGTACTATTTTTTCCTTTGAAAATTTGCCACAATCTATCCCATGGTCCGCTTTCTGCTAGTTCGTCTATCTCTCTTTCTATGGTTTCTTTTTTCTTTCTTGTGATCATTTTTTTGTATCTGCTTCTTTCTTCTATATATTGGTTCTTTATATCCTCTATATAGTCCTCGTTCATTCCTTCTGTTCGCGCTTCTTTTCATTTGTTTCCTTATTCTATTTACTTTCTTTCTTTCATTTTGTATTTCCGTATCCCACCATTCTGTTGTTTCCCTTATTTTTTGCAGTGTTTTATTTATGAACCTCTTACCTATATGTTGTAGCTCTTTTTGTAACTCTTCTATTTCTTTGTTTAGTTCATTTGCATTTTCTGTATTGGCTATTCTTACTTGGATTGTTGTGGCTTTTCTCTTTATCTCTTCTCTCATTTCTCTGATATTCGTGTTTTCCCAATTTTCAACCCATTTTTTACTCACAGTCTGTATGCCTTCAACCTTGTATTTAATATAGCAGTGACCGCTGAGGGTCTCTTCTTTAGGGATGGCTGCCTAATACTGGAACTGATCCCGCGGAACTGATCCTTACGGTTGGAACAGTGGACTAACTGATCCACTAGAAATTTTACGAGTCCAAGTTCGAGTCCGGACTGGTTTACGTTTAAACGATAATGCCGTAGTAATAAAACAAGTAGCGCGAAGCGCCACCGCCCTTGGATCGGTGTTTAATTATGTTGTATTGATGGTTCGAGTCCGAACTAATTTTGTTTGGTGTGATGCGGACGGACTGGCACTGTTTTGTTGATATTCCGAAATAGTCGAAATACTCTTACCTTATTATTATTATTATTATTATTATTATTATTATTATTATTATTATTATTATTGTAGTTTGGGTTTTAAATCACAACTGATGGGGATTTACACTATGTTATCATAAACACAGTAGGTACTTATTTATTTTTAAGTATTAAACACAGAACACAGATAAGACTTTTAAAAATAAAATGTATTCCTTGTAATAAAAAAACACAAAACAAAAATGATATGTAATTCGTTTACCAAAGAAATATAACAAAAAACATATTCTAGTAGTAACCTGCGAAAAAATGCAAACAAAAATAAAACGTTCTTATAAAAAATATAATACCTACATAGGAAACAAAATGTACATTTTAGGAACTGCAAAAAGTACAAAACAAAACTAATTTTCTATATTTTAACGACCGACGGACGGACGGAGGACGACAAGTTGCTGTGCTTCCAAGAATAGTAAGGTAATCTAATATCAATACCGATAAATAATCGATGTTTTAAAAACAATTCAGATATTTTAAATGAATGGCATTATTTACACGAATGGCATAATTCTAACAGAACATGGTACATCTTTGTATATTATTTTTGTTAACATTTAGTTATTTGGCTATTATGCTTTTTTATTTAAATAATATCACAAAGAGTTAATTCATTTTTCTTAATACGTTTTTTTTCGATTTTCGATTCGGTTTTAAGTGATGGCTTTTTTTTTAAAACATTAATCGGCGTCATTTTAGTTCCATAGGCCGCAATGTATTTGGATTCCGTTCGGAGTTCGGACTCGAACTTGAATCTGATCCGTGGAACAGGTATTTGCTTGGACTGGATCAGTTCGGAACTGATCCGTAAAATTTGTTGGATCAGCCATCCCTACTCTTCTTCAAGAACCTCCCAACGATCTGCCGCCGCTCCTCTGGCCATGGTTACGTCCACCCAACTTTGTCCTCTGGTTGAGAAAAAAGTCAGCTTCGTTCCCCTATTTGCTATGTTAAATCCGTTTATTGTAGCCCATTAAAATAAGTCCTCCCACCTTTCATCTGTTTCACTCCCACCCCAGATACTATTTTTTGCATTAAAATCCCCTCCCACTATTACGCATTTCAGAGTCTCTAAAATTCCCTTTATTCTGTCCAATTTATTATTCTTTTTTCCTCCCGGTTCGTCGTATACAGAAACAACTACGATTTTCCCTTTTCTCTTCTTAATAAGTTCAACCCCTATATAATTTTGACCCCATATTTTGTTAATTTAAACCCCCTTAATTGATTTATCTAGTAGAATTGCCGCCTTAGACTTCTCTGTTCCCAACCAGACGTAGTCATTTGTCTCGATTTTGTGGTACGGTTCCGTAACCATGCCCACTTGTATCCTTTCCTCCTTCATATAATTTAGTAGCCTTTCTGTGGTTGCTTTTTCCCTCCCCAAATTAGCTTGTATGCATTTGATACCCATGGATCTAATAATCGGTGTTCTCCCTCACCCTTACGCTCTGTCTCTTGAAAACAGGGCAACCTGGATCGCCCGCGGCATGGCGTCTTTTATCAATGCCTGCTCTTTTACAGTTTATGCATTGCAGATCGCGTGTTTCGTCGCAATCTTTTCCGTCGTGTTCACCCGCGCACTTGCCACAGGGCGGTGACCTGTCGGCGCAATCCCTATACCTATGTCCGTACCTACAGCATCGGAAGCACATCGGGACGTCGATATATTCCCTAGCTGCCCTATACACCATGTCTATGACTACCCTACCTTCTTTGACTATGGCTTTAAAAATCCCTTTGTGACATTCAATCACTACGCTTTCCCTCTGGTCCCATTTCGGCCCTCTTCTAAATTTCACCCTCATGTCATTTTCATCCCGTAGATTTTCCCTTAGTATTGCGTCCTTTACGTTTTTATTTTCCACCACTATATTTTTTAATAAATCTTTATCTGATATGCCCTTTGGTAGCCCCGATATTATCAATAGTGGTCTTTTTTTTCCCCTGTTGTGAATTTCCCCTAATTCCCTTTCTTTAACAATTCTCTCAATTTTCTCCCTTTGTTTCCCGTCGTTACATATTAATACTGCTTTCCCATTCTTAGTTTTAAATGCCCCCCTTAAACCCCCTGTCTCCTCCGACTTTACGTTTCTTCGTATACTTTCTAGTACGTCGTCTCCCTTTGCCCTTAATGATTATTTTCACGTCTTCCGCTTTTTCTGGTGTATTCCACCCCGGTGTTGGTCTCGCCGTCACGATGTGCTTCCTCGCCGCCATGTCAGCATAGATTTTGATTGCATCCCTTTCTGCTGCGCTACGTCTTTTCCTCCTTCTTTGTTCTTTAAATTCCCCTTCTTCCCCCCCCCCGTATCTGTTGCCCCCTCTGTAACTGCTTTGTTCGTTTGACTCGTTCTTACTTCTTCCTCTCTAGCCCCTTTTATTCTATCGCTCTCTTGTCCTCTCGTCCTATTTTCGTTTATTTTCTCTACCGTTGTTGATCCCACATTCACCTTTTCATTTCCTAACTCATTGAACCTTACTCTCATTTCTTTCATCATATCTTCCATTTTCCCATACACTTCCCATATTCTTTTATAATCGTCCAACCTTTCCTCTTGCAATCTCATTCTTTCCTCATTTAATCATAATTTACTCTCCATCTCGTTATTCCGTTCGCTTATCCTTTCCATTGCCCCCTTAATTTTTTTAATCGCCTTCGATACCCCCATTTGCATGTCGCGGGTGAACCTAATTTTCCCGTTCACCTCCTCATGTGTCAATCCATCGATTTCCGCCAATTTCTTTTTAATTACTCTGTATTCTATCTTTATATCCCCCTATTTTTACTCGCCGCTGAGTTGCGTTTGCCCGCTCTAATTTCTGTATCATTCTCACTACTACTACTAATACTACAGTTACTACTCTGCACTAACCTTCCTACTCCCTCCGCCCACTCGCTTTCAAATTTCCACTCCCATCCGTTTCTTCTTCCTCCTGTCCTCTCTTCACCATCTTATCGGCTGCCAATATCCCTGCCCTGGACTTCCCCATTTCTGTCTCCATTGGTTTCGCTGGTGATGACCTGGCCAGCGTCTGCCTCTTCGGGATTCCTTCCCTTTCCCTCGCGATTTTTTCCTCTTTTTGTAGGTATTTGTCGTCGTCGTACGACCTGTCAGCCCTCCTTGCCTCTGCCATCTCCCCTGTCCCTTTTCTCGACTCGACTCTCGGAAGTTTCAACTCCTCAACTCCCGAGATTTTTCCGACTCCCGGAAGTTTCAACTCCCGGGTTTTCCTCAACTCCCGGAAGTTGCAAAAGTGGTTAGGGACAGTGGGAATCTCGTTAATCCATTCATGCGCGTTACTAATTAGATGACGAGGCATTTGGCTAGTTCAGAAGCACTCTGTAAAAGTTTTAGACACAGGGTCGAATTCAGGTGCGTATCATCATCCCAGCCGGGACGTCACGATACAACAGTCCCCCCCCCGTATCGTGTCTTTATGTGCGTAGAAGATGGAGCCCCGCACAGGGGGAGTACTCAGATCTGGCTGCTTCACGGGCTGACAAGCCATGGACAAGCATATTTTTGATAAAGGGGTGAAAAAAAACTTGAAAATTAAAAATGGCACATCTCCCTTCATCACATTGACACAACGAATATTAAATATTAATTAAAAATAATAATAAAAAACAAACGTTATGCAGGACAAACAAACACGAGTGCCATCTGACCGACCTGCCAGACCAGTTTCTA
This sequence comes from Anthonomus grandis grandis, assembly GCF_022605725.1. Lineage (NCBI taxonomy): Eukaryota > Metazoa > Arthropoda > Insecta > Coleoptera > Curculionidae > Anthonomus > Anthonomus grandis. Next base: position 749,773 of record NC_065563.1, read on the forward strand.
CGTGCCCGTTGCTCTACCAAAGGCTTTATGTGTGAGCACAGTGCCTTTGACTGCGTTACACAAGACTCTCCAAATCTCCGCCCGCCCCAGGCCGAGCATGTTTTTCAGCGTTTGATTACAACTTGGCCAGGTTCCCCTGGCCCCCACAACACAGGGTGCGACAACGATATTGTGGCAATTCAGCCGTGCAGCGACCGCATCAAGCAGAAGAGGCTCGCTATAGTACGCCGTTTTGTTGGCTGCTTCAGCAGCCAACGGCAGCGGGCCCTCCCACTTGACACAGACGTCGCTGATCATGACTTGATCGCCCTTTTTGGCGATGATATCGGAAACCCTTAGCAGTCCGTTCCGACAGCGGATCCGAGGCTCAACCTCAACCTCAAAACCTTTCTCCCTCGCATATTTGCCGAGGAGAGTGACAATAGTGTCATGTCTGCGCACACGAGCAGTGTGCGTGACAGGGCATTTTTGCAGGACATGCTAAGAGATTCAACCCTGTCACAGCCTACTCGGCATTTACGCTCGGCAGGCGGGTTAGAGGGAATCCCTCTAGTTGGAAGCAGATTACTCCTCAGCTGAATAGCTTTGACCTAATCGCCGCCTGACCAGAAGGGGGGCGGATTACCCACCCAGCTGGAGCTCGCTGGTGCATCAGCTCCTTGTCCCATTGCCACTGAAACCTTGATCTAACCTTGAGGACCATGACGTCTTAATCTGGCCTGTGCTCTGGCCGTCACGACCCGCCCATCGTTTGAGCTTTCCCATCAATCCGCCCACCGTTTCAGAGGCCCAAATAGCCCTGATGCTGTCGGACTCGGAGTGTCCGAGCTTTCTCAAGCGCCCTAGCATGATAATCGGTACGCTTGAGCGAAACACACATAACTCCAAGTCCACCCGTTCTTATGGGAGCATAGAGGTAGGCGTCCTGACAGGTCCGCGCCAAACAAAGTGCACGTCGGACTGCTATGCGGACGACCTTATCGACACCATCGATTAAACTGAGTGTAATAGTAGGGTCTTGCAATGAATCTAGAATTGACGGTATCAGATACGTTTAAATAATCTCGAGTCGTTGCTGTGGTTTAAGCGGAGCTTTTTGGATCCTGCTTAATCGAGCTTTGATGTCATCCAGCAGATTAGAGTCTTTGGTCACCCCGAGGGAGTTATACTTTTTGCCAAGATATTTGAAGAATTCGCCAGGATTAAGCTGATTTATTGGTTGACCGTTTATGTGAAAAATGTTCCTACTAATGGAATATATGTGTTTGTTGCCACGATTCACATTGACTGATATCGCTGCGCATTTCCCGATATTAAGGGATAGCCCTAACTTGTTGAAATTTTCAACGCTTTGGTTGAGAAGTTTAATGGCTGCGCGTTGGGAATTGGTAAACAAAATAAGGTCATCAGCGTAGGCTTGGCAGGCAAATTTATGCTTCCCTATTGGTAAACCCAGACCAGAAGTTTCTAGGGATCGGATGGTTTCATCAATGACAAAATTAAAGAGTGGTGACAGTGGATCACTGTTTGACCCCCCGCTGCATACTAATAGGATTGCTAGTATTCCCTTTAATATCCAAAACCGTAGTACACCCGACATAACTGTCGACTATGTATTCGGTCAGGAAAGACCCTAAGTTCAACCTACGTACAGCCCTTTCTACCGCTTTGTGAGAGACAGTGTCAAAAGCCTTCCGCAGGTCGAGACTTATAAGGTTGTATGGCCTTAGAGCTTTTCTACGCTCTTTGATAATAGAATGCAGGGTAATGCCATTCAGAGCGACACCATCTAGTCGCTTAAAGCCTCGTTGGTGAAGATGTACCGGGATGTCGGCCAATCGCCAACCGAGAATCCTATGAAGAGATCTAATAATTGCGGAAGAAACCGTTATAGGCCGCCAATTATTAATATTCTCCGGGTCGCCACCTTTTGGTATCAATACAGTCCTGCCCTTTTTAGAGATAAGGGTGTAACTCCATAAAGCAGCATGATGTTGTACAGAAGAGAGAGCTTCCATGCTGCGACCCTTTTTAAGGTGTCATGCTTTATGCCGTCAGGGCCCTTTGGAGTTACTTTTATTTTCCCTAAGTGCCCTTTTGACATCATCCGGTGTAATCGGAGTGCCAAGTTGGTCTGCGTAGGAAGTTGGTCCTGCAGGCTGTAAATCCACCTCGTGCGTCGCCCGGAAAATCTCCACGTACTCCCTCTCCGCCAGCTCGATGTCTAACGGAATCACTGCCTCATCCAACGGAATGTCATTTATAATAGAGTGCGCTACTCGGGCTCGGTCTTTGGTCCAGCTTTCCTGTACCTGTTTGTATTTCAGACCACGGAGTTGGCCAGCTGTGCGTATAAGGGGATCACGTGTTGGCCTGTTTTGAGCCCTCTTTTTGGGCTTGAACTTTTCGCCTCTGATGGGGAAAAGTTGTTTTATATATTCGCCGAGGAATTTGCTCACTCTATTTTTATGCCGCTTTTGAACTCTGATAAGTGAAAGGTTTAGGAGTTCACTCTCGATTTTATTCAGCTCTTTATCGCGGCAGAGCTCTTCCAGGAATACCACAATGTGGTTGTTTGGCAGATCATCGTCAGGCCCAAGCGTGATAGAAAGAGAAGCACGGGAGGTGCTTGCCACCGGAGATGTGGTGGACTCCGCAATAGTGACATCCGCAGTTGCAAGTGCCAATTCAAGAGGATATCTCGAGAAGGTTCGTCGACCCCCAGGCTTGCCAGATAGTCCCTATAGAAAGCTGATCGTCTACGGTTTTTAATCCAATCAAGGTTTCTGTGAGGTAGGAATGCAAGTAAGTATTTATTGATAAAGCGCCCCTTGTAATCCAATTCATGCTGAGCCATCAGGCGCATATCATCTTCGACCTGATCTGGGTCCCGAGCCAAATTTCTGGTAACGCGCTCCACGGTTTCGTATCGCTCTTAAAGAGGAGTTAAACTCAACCGGGTGCGCGACCTTAAAGTGAAGTCGCATCACAGTGTAGGTGTCGTAACGCCCGCCGCATACTCTGTACTGGTTCGAGTCAGGACCAGGGGGTCCCCTGCACCGCAGCCGAGTTAGGTGAGTTCTTAAACCCGACTCAGTAGCGAACTCTTTCAGGCAGGCACAACGAGGCATCGCAAAACTGAGGATGAACTACACGGTCCAGATAAAGTGTGTGAAGTGGGTAGCTGACTGTTAGCAACGCCAAAGCCAGCCTTTAATCTTCAAAGAAGAAATGAGCCCACTTCCGCAATGACACGTGTACAAGCACAAGTACACGGGGTCCGGTTAATCGGTTCTTACAAGAACCGACCATAGCAGCCCTGCCACATGGAGGCAACCGGTTTGGCGAGATAGGCTAAACATTTTGTGAAATATAGGTTCTAAGACACTAAATGATTCGCTTGCGTTCGTTTACCGACAGCTCGCGTACAAAACACCTATCGATCGGCCAGGGGCCGATCGATTAAGAGAGTCATAGTTACTCCCGCCGTTTACCCGCGCTTGATTGATTTTCTTCACTTTGACATTCAGAGCACTGGGCAGAAATCACATTGCGTCAACATCACGTTAAGACCATCGCAATGCTTTGTTTTAATTAGACATTCTTGGATTTTACTTAGCTACCTTTCAGTATGAAGTATTGAAAAACCCTTTGTGGCTGTAAATAGCCACCCACTATGCTGTCGAAAACACCGCCAAGGCAACCCACCAACCTCCGCCTGAAGCGTGACCGGTTCCAGCGAAAAGACGCTGTCACCGTTCACGCCTCCCTAAAAATTAGCGAGGAAAGAAGGCCCATTTTTTTTTTCTTTTCTTTATTTCCACTTTCCAACAGATTTACATTTTTATTTTGCTTGAAGCTCACTATAATTCTTGTTTCTTACATTACTAAATACTTATGTTCTAAAGAGTTTAATTTAATAACAATATCAAGCCTAATTCTACTTACATTGTTGTTTTTTATGTTACTGCGTGCTGGGATCGCTGTCCCTAACTACGCTATCCGCCCAGAACTCGATCTTTTGTCTGTCTGTCAAGTTTGTTTTACCGTTGTCTTGTCTTATTTGTATTCTTAGGTCCCCGTAGTTCTCTGTTATTGTTTGCCTTGTTTGTATGTTTTGTTCGTTTTGACAGGTGTACATTATATGTTCGCTCGTTTCTATTGCGTTAACATCGCAGTCGCAGTGACCCTCTGTATCTTTTAGTTTAAATCTGGCCAGATATCCTTTAAAGTTTCCATGTCCAGTTACTAACTGTATGGCTTTGCTGGACAGGCTGATCTGTTCGTAGCCTACTGTCTTGCATAGATTGTATGTTGTTCTGCCTTTGTCGGTATCGTTCCAATATGTTTGCCAAGACGCTATTACTTGTTCAGTTCTTTGTATCCGTCTTTCCTCTCGGGTTTTGTAATTGTACTGCTCGTACGGGTCGTTTATAATGTTTCTTGCCGCGTATCTTCTCGCTATGTTATGCGCTTCCTTTATTTTCTGGTTTGTTCTTCTTGACCATTTTATTTGTGCACACCTGCCTTCTTTTCTTAGTTCAAGTATTACTATCATTAAATGTGCGATGAGTTTGTCTCTAGGTCTGTTATTCAGATTCGTCTCCGTCACACTTTTACAGTCTGTGTGTATCATAATATGTTGCCCTTGCTGCTTTCCGGTTGTTATGCCTTTTAGTATTGCCAGCATTTCTGCCTTTTTACTATTATTTAGTCTTGCCAGCGTTACTCCGGTTTCACTGATTTTGTGCCCGTTTCGGTACACTACCAGGCCCAGACCGCTGTTTCTTTGTCCGTTGCAAGCGTCCACCCATATTTCTACACTGTCTTGTGTGTCCGTAGGTACTTGTACGTCCACTAAACTTGGGTGTGGTCTGTCTGTCGTTCGCGTCTGTGTTTTTAGTATGTCTTCTTTATGTTGTGTGTAAGTGTTATGTCTTTGTCTTGCTTCGATCCAAGCCGGAGGAAACCCCGCTAAGACTTGGATCGCCGCATTAGATGTTGTTCTGTACGCTCCGGTGCACAGCAGCAGAATTGGGCGTGTTGCGGCGTCTAGGTGACGCCTCCCCCAACACCGTCTCTGCCCTGTGCCCCCACATTTCGGAGGCGTACAGAATCGCCGGCATTATTACTTTTAGTGCGATGTCTCTCACAATGTCTTTCCTGAACCCATATTTCTGTGTGATCAGTCCCGTGAGTCTCATGGTAATTCTATTGATCTTTGTTCTGATTGTTTTTATATGTTCATAAAAGTTCAGCCGTCTATCTATGGTTAGTCCCAAGTATTTGATGTGTTCCTTGTGCTCTAGTCTGTCATTCTCTATTCTTATTGTCGGTTCGCGTATGTTGTTTCGTATGGGGATGAACATCGTTTCTGTTTTCTGTCCATTGTAATTCAGGTTTGCCTGCGTCTCCCATCTTTTGCAGGTGTCCCAGATGACCTTCCACTTTCTTTCGATTGTTTTCGCTGATTTGCCAGTTATGACAATCAGTTAGTCATCCGCGTACGCCTGCGAGTACGCCAGTTTGTCTGTTTGTGTTATGTCTACGTCTTGCTCTTTGAGCTGCTCGGTCCTGTATCGGATTTCCGCTTGTTCCAGTTCTCTGAACCATCCCTCCATGACTACTAGCCATAGGGTCGGTCCGAGGCTGGATCCTTGCCGGCATCCTCTGTTTATTTGTCTCGTTATGTTTCCACTTTTTATTTGTCTGTCTGTCATGAAGTCTTCGCACAGCCTCTGTAGGTCCCCGCAGACCCCAGCTTTCTCCAGTTCTAGGCTGACGTTTGGCCTCCATGCGCTGTTGAATGCATTACTGAGGTCCAGGGCGACCACCAGCTGGTGTGCTTTGTCTTCCTTGTTCCTTTTTATTTCTGTCATTAGTCTGTCTAGTGCGTTTATCGTTCCGATTCCCTCTCTGAAACCGAACTGTCTGTCATTGAGTGCGTTATTGTATTCTAAATGTGCTTGTAGTCTTTTGTTAATTGTCCTGTCTAAAAGTTTTCCCAGCACCGGCAGCAGACTAATGAGTCGTCCTTTTTTGGGAGCCAGCACACCCTAGCTACTTTCCAACATCTTGGGAAAACGTTATTATCTAAGCATCCATTGAAGATTTTTATTATAGGTTCCTTTAGCTCTTCCCACATGTGCCTAACTGCCTCACTGGGAATTTTGTCGTCTCCTGTCGCTTTGTTAGGTTTCATGTCTCTTAGTGCGTTGTATATTTCATGTTCCCCTATTACTCTTTCCTGTCTGTCTTTGTATATTTTTTGTCTGTTTCTAACGTCTGTTTGTTCTTGGGAGTCTGTTTGTGGCGTATCTGTAGGGAAGTATTTATTTATTAAATAATTGTGTGTTTCTTCCTCCGATTTTGTATACGTCCCGTCGTCCTTTTTTATGTTGGTCGTAGGCTCCTTTTTTGTTCTTTTAAAGAACTTCCAAACTCGGTCCCAGGGATTATTTTCAGTCATGTCCGTCACCTGGTCCCGTATTGATTTAAGTTTGGCCATTTTTATGTTCTGTTTGTACCTGTTTCTTTCCCTTGTATATTGTTCTTTTATGTTGTCATTGTTGTTGTCTCTACGCGTTCTTTGTACCAACGTCCGTAAGTATCTTAGATTTGTTCTTTGTCTACTTAGCTCGTCAGTCCACCATGCTTGCTGCTCGTGTGTCAGTAGTCTTGTCTTTATTTGTTTGCATGCCATTTGCACTGTTTTTTGTAGGATCTCCGCCTTTTGTTCTGTCTGTTCTTTGTCTGTACAAGTCCAGTCTGTTTCTGCCAGTTTCTCTCTTAATCTTACATTTATCGCGTACCAGTCTGTGTTTGTATAATCGTACGTTAGTTTATCTGGTTTGCGTTTCATTTGGACTTGTATCTTGTATGTAATGTACTTATGTCCACTCAGTGTTTCGTCCCCTAGTACGTCCCATTCTGTTATGTCTATGCCTTTTGTCATTGTGATGTCGATATAACTTTCCCCTCTGTTGTTTGAGAAGGTCGGTCCCTTGTATTTATCGTTCACAATGTCGTATCTGTTTTCTACTGCCCAGTCTAGTAATTTTATTCCTCTTTCGTCTGTATTGTTTCCTCCCCAAGCTTCGTTATGTGCGTTTATGTCTCCTGCAATTACGTGATGGTTTTTTATTTCGTTCATCATTTCTGTGCAGGTGTCCAGTTTTGTATTTTCTCTGCCACCTGGTTCGTCATAAACGTTCGTTATCGTTACCGTCTTGCCTGTTCTGTCAGTTAATTGTATTGTTGTCTTGTTTTTGTCGGTATATTCTTTCCTTGTTGTCACTTGCAGTTTTTTATGTACCCAAGTTTCCGTCTTTGTGACTCCTTCTTGTGTATGTCTTGTGTACCCCTGTAGTTGGAACTTTTTATATGGTTCTTGTATCATGATTATGTCTGGTCTGTATTGTGTTACTTTTTCCTGTATCAGGAAAGAAGCTTCCCGTCCTCTGTCTACGTTGATCTGTAGTATTTTTAGAGCCATTATTGCTCCATAGTCCTTGTGTCCGTATCTGATTGTCCGTAGTCTACGAGATTTCGGCACCTCTCTTTATATTGTCTATAAACTAGGCAGCCTCTATCTCTTACTGTATGTCTTCTTAAGTCTTTCGTTATTCCTCTTTGTTTACAGTTTTTACAGTCGTACGTGTTTCTACATTCGTTCGGCATGTGTCCCTGCCTGTCGCATTTGAAACAGCGTATCTGATTGTCTGGTAGTTGACACTTTTTCGCGGTATGGTCGAAGTTATGGCATTTAAAGCATAGGGCAACACTTATGTCTTCTTTTACAAAGTAAGACTTAAAGTCCAGTACTATTCGTCCTGTCCTTAGTATGTGTCTTATTGTAGTGTTATCTGTTTCTATTATCAGATTTTCCTTGCTTGTACGCAGACATTGTTTCCTGGCTACTAGTTTCCAGGTTTCGATTTTGCCTGGGAATTTACTATCCAATTCGTGATTGTCCTCCTTTAATATGCTTATAATCTCTTGGTCGGTGTAGCCTCTTTTTTCGACCCCAGTAATTTTTATTTTAGGTCTTCGCATCTCGTCTTTTGCCATTTGTACTTTGTCTTTATTTATTTCTAGTTTATTTTTTACTTTCTCTTCCGCTTCCTGATCTTTTAGGATTACTTTCAGCCTGCCAGCTTTCAGAGGGATTATCTCTATTATTCCGGCTCTATCTTCTTTAAATATTTCCTTAAATAATTTGGTGGTTTCTTTTGTTTCCTCTGTTCCCTCTTTCTTTATTATTATCTGGGGTCTATTCATGTCCTTTGCTCTCTTTTTTGGGCTTTCCTATTTTTTAATTTCAGTTCTCGGTCTTGGCTTTCTTTCTATCCTAGTTATATCCGCGTACGTTTTTATTTTTTTTTCTTTTTCATTTTCTTTATCTAAGCGCTCTTTTTGCTTTCTTTTATTCTGAACTGTTTTCCATTCTTGTTCCCCATTGCTCTCATTCTCACTGTTATTATTGCTTTCTTTTTCTTCTATTTCCGATTCTATATAAACTGTCTGGGTGTAAGTTTGTGTGTTATTTGTTGGTCTGGTTCCGCTCGGTCCAGGTTCCCCTATCTTTTTTGGTGGTTTGATAGGTTCCCCTAGTTTCTTTTTTGTCGGTCTAGTTTTTGTTTGTGGTAATTTAGGTACCTCTACTTCTTCTTGTTGTGTTCTCTCTGTTCTTTTACGTGCGTGTGTGTCAACCCCTAGTTTTTCCCTTGACATTTGGTTTTTTATTTCGTTTATCATTTTACTTTGTGCCTCTATCTTTTCTTCTAATCTTTTAATTTGTGCGTTCTGTCCCGCGTTACATGTAATTTTAATAATGATGTCTGTAATTTTCTCGATTTCAGTCCTTACTATGGTCTGTTCGTCTCTGTTGAATTGTATCTTGCCGCCTTTGTATCTAGTTGTGGCCTGTATGATGTTGTTCTTTGAGTTGATAACATCGTTAATTAGGTCAGTGATCCCAGCACTTTCTACATTTTTATTTTTATTTCTCGGGTTATGCTCGGCATTGGACTGACTTGTTTCAGTCTCTGTTCCGCTGCCCTCGTCCGTTGTTGTAATTTGAGTATTATTAATACTACTGTTGCGGCCTGGTTTGGTGTTACTTGTTTGACCTCGGGTAGCTGTTTCGCCTCCCCTTATTGTGTCATTGAGCGTCTCTTCGCCCGCTTCTTCGTACTCAGGTTCGTCCGATTCTTGCCACCTTGTTTTTGGCGGATTTCTGTCTGGCGTCAGATAGATTTCGTCCTCGTCCGTCGTGTCTGTTATATTTGCAAATAGGTTTCTTTCTAATTGTTTAAGGAAAACCTTTTGCGTTCCAATCAGCGCATGGGCCTGTTCCATCGCTGTTGGTGTAATTGTCGGCGACCTGTTAAGCTTTGGCTTTCTGGCGAAAGGACTAGATCCATCTTGATCGTCCTCTCGTCTCTGTCGCTTTTTTGTGTCTGCGTTTGCGTATTTTGGTAGGAAGTAACTTTCAGATCCGACAGTCCGGCCTTCCTTAGCACCGTCCCCGACCTGCACTACGGTATCCGAGCCCGTTGCGCCGTAAACTCTATTCATACTCTCTTTGCACTCCATATTGATTTGTTTTGCCCTTTTTTGTCGTAAAAAAGTGCTAAAAAATACCGTGTTCCTTCTTCGCGCCAGTCCTTTGCCTTTTAATCCGATGTTCGAGAGAGAGGTGGTCCAGCCCAGGAGCCCCTATTTATTTTGCCCCGCTAGAAAGATTACTAGGGGCACGTGGCTCGTTTTATAAAAAAGAGATTTGGCCAAGAAGTGAAGGCGGCATTACAGTGTTTGTGCTCTAGCTTTGATGTTGTTGATCGCTTTTAGAGGGAAAAACAGAAACTCTTGGTGCTCCTTTTGTCCGGTCTTGTGTCTGAGGTGCTTTGTGCGTGCTATAACTAGGGGCACCTAAAAAAGTTGCAGCCGAAAGGGGCGGAGCCGCATTTCTGCGACCCCGCCAATCTTTAATCCATTCGTTTCTGCTTTCCTTGTGTGAGCTTTTCTTGCTCACCTTCAAATCTTGCCCTCTTTCTTAGCTCCCAGTCCAGCTGCATCTCTCTCTCACGAGTCACCGAGTTTTTCTACTCGGCGTCTCGCCCTCCGAGTTTTTATACTCGGAGGTTTTTTGCTGCCCCTCGAATTTTATTATTCGGGGAGCGCGCACCGTTTAGCTTTAGCTCTAGGGCGAACCTAGGTTCCCGGTTGTTACCACGGGGAGGCGCTAAATCGGCGAATGCTTGCGAGAGGCTATTTGTGTCGCGTCACAAACTTTAACAACCAAAATGTTTGTTTGTTTTAATTAACCAAAAACCTTGTTTTAATTAGACAGTCGGATTCCCCCGGTCCGTGCCAGTTCTGAGCTGACCGTTAAATAGCGGCCGAAGAGGACACCGGAAGTTCCCGCGAAGGACGCCTCCGGGCCTCGCAGCAAGGCGGTTCCGCGGGAGGCCAAGGCACAAGACCGAGATCGGATTCGGTCACGCGAATGACCTTCACGTCGCCCAGTCCCGGCTCGTTAACCGGTTCCCGCTACCAAGCCCGACACGCCCCGATCTCGCGCACATGCTAGACTCCTTGGTCTGTGTTTCAAGACGGGTCCTGAAATTACCCAAAGCTATAGCGTCGCCGATCGGTTATAAGCCTGTTCGAGAACTTCGCGGCCAACAGTCGCCAGAGACCAGAATCGGCACTAGGTCCGATCGCTGATAGTGTTGCCACGAGCCGAACGCTCACTGGTGAGCATCACATAATACTAGCGTCTGCCGCCTGGAAATCACTGTGCCTCTGCAGTCAGATGTGTGGTGCTACGTTGCCACTATTCATATTAAAATACCGGCTAAATATGGGTCCGTTACAGCAGCCCCCCCCAGTTTTTTAAGAGCATTAATTTTTAGCACCCTATAGCTCTCACCTAGCACTACCTAGCACCCAACTTACAGAGCTAGCACCACACCCCCCAGCGATGTAACGCGAACCCCCCGTTTGTGTTATTTCCCAAAAATTTTAGCACCCGATAGCCCTCAGCTAGCACTACCTAGCACCCAACTTAGAAAGCTAGCACCACCTTCCCTAGGGAATTACAGAATATTTTTACCGGGGAGAGCTAATGTAACGCGAGCCCCCCGTTTCTATATTTGTCCAAAACTTTAACACGGTTTAACATACTACTAGCACTAATTAGCACCCAACTTACAAAGCTAGCACCTCATCCCCTACCGAATTTTAGCAAACATATTTACTGCATGGAGGGTAGGGGTAGACAATGTAGGTAATGTAATGCTTGCGAAAAAAAGAAGGGATAAATTTTTGTGCTAAAAATGGAAAAAAATAACAAGTTAATGCGTAAAAATATTTTATTTTTCAGAGTGAAATATAAATATTCTTATTTCACGTTCAACTAAAGACAAATTTTTAATATTACAAAAATGTGTTAAAATAACAAGTTGGTTTCAGTAGTTATTTAATGCACATTATGTTTGACAGAAAAATTATCACTTTTTAATTTCGTTTATTTAAGTTACTTTACTAGTAAAACATCAAAAAAAGTAGCCTTTTAATTGGCTAGAAATAAAAGAATTGAAATATTCTAACAAATAACAAATGTAGGTACAAAAAAAACTTAACATTCTTGGTAACTAAAATAAATGGTACACATGGTATCAGTTTTGCACTGTATACAAGTTTTTTCTTTAGGAATAGTATTGCTAATTTCCTGCTCTAAATCAATAAGTTTAGACTACAAGGTATATAAGTTTTTAACCTACCTGCTTTTTACAATTTTTGCAGTTTTTTATATATTCTGCCGAAAACATACTTCCACTAAAAAAATGGTCTAGGACCTCAGAGATTGTAGCCTCGCCATTTATTTTAGTCAGACCTTGAGCAAGCTCTGTCCTAGGCCATGTTAAATAGCACTCGGCTCTTTTGTTATACGTACTTCTGCATGCACCTTTTTTGATCATGTGTAGGACAAATGTAACAAACGTCAAACTTATTACCTACGATGCTCTCTAAGTAAGTATGAAAATTTCATTACAAATTATTTTTTTTTTATTTCAGCGTTTACAATCGAGGTGCGGATAATTAGTTGGCCTTGGAAGCCAATGACGTGTTTTCTTTGTGTTGCTGGGTAAACAATATTTAAATTCAATAATTCGACAACTTTTAATTTTGTAGGGTGTTGGTGAAAAATAAGGTAATTAAATCTCATGTGTTACCCACCCCTGAAGACAATTAAATACTAAGTTTTAGTTCGTTAAATAGAGCATAAAAGCTTAGTAACTCTGCGAAATTTTATTTAAAAAATATTAAATATTAAAAATATTAAAACAAACACACAAAATGGTTCTACCTGACAAAATCGACCGCGGTATCCTTTTGCCTACATAATAGTTCTTAGATAATACATAACGATCATTCATAAAAAAAAGAAAAAAAAACTGAGTGTCTCGCCGCGGACCTTTCAATTGCTTAGCCTGAATTTCTTCTGGTCTCTTTAAATTACACCGATAAAATAATAATTGAGTCAATAACTCGAACAAATAGCTAATATTATTGGTTAGTTTATAAAATAACCAAGTAAGCACAAGCACCATAATATGTACATAAGTGTTTTTAACACTAAACACTATTTGTTTTTTGAGTTGACTATTTTATTTTCGAATTTCTTAATTACCCCAACAAATCAATACCTACTGGCCCAGTCTTACTGCCTTTGACTACTTCACATATTTGTCCTATCAGCGGATACCAGCTAGTTTGGTAATAATACGCTTACCTCTTAGATAAACAGAATCAAAAGAAAAATGACCAACTCAACCAATGACTCAACTAAACACAACAAAAATTACGTAGGTATGTAAGTACAACTTCACTTTTTCAGTGCGTGTAAATGTAAATAAAGTTTAATAAAGTAAGCCTAAAATAAATCAGAGGAGCACTGGGAATCCCAGCGTCTTGACTGACATTTAGGGAGACCGGTCACAGGGCTTCGGCGTGTTGCGGGTTTCGTGTATTTCGTATATCGTATTTCTCTATCCCTATAAACTAAGTTGTTATACATATCGCTTTAACTGACTATTGGTTAGTTCAAATTGAGGATTGAGATTGAGAGATGATGAGAATGATAAGATTGAAAAAGCTAAATATAATAAAATTAAGCAATAATTTATAAGAATTAATAAAAATTAGCAAATTGGCGGCTTAAATACCAACGTATATACTTAATAATCAACAAATTATACTGTTAATTATATTTTTGATTTTGGATTGATTTTTTCCTTGATTTTTTCAGAGGAAACTATTTTAATTAAATTTTCTTTAAAGTGAAAATTCTGAACAATAATATAGGTAGTTTTGTTTGCAAGGTTATATTTTTAACAGATATTCGTTTTTGGTAGACCTGCCTATATCTGCGAATTAAAATGCTAATATATGTTTTTTTTTTAAATTTCTTAACGTGATTTTCCTAAGCATCAAATTATTATTAATTAGAATTTGGGCCATCCTGTACATAATTTGTAAAATAATAAATTAACCAAGGTCATCGAGTAAGAAAAACAATATTGTCAAAAATATATTTAGGTTATAAATGAAATAATGAAGGCAAAATTTAAAAAAACCTCTGTTGATTTAAATTCAAGTGAGTATAAGCCACCGCGTCATTAGCGACAACGAGCTCGTTGATTCCCCATCTCGCTTTTACACCACCCAAGCTTTTTCCATCTCAAGAAATATACACTTTTCTGTCCTTTTTTATATGACGCGCGTGCCTTCTTCTCAGTTGAATTTATCTTCTAGAATAAATACACAAAATAAAACATACACGTCTCAATCATATCTCAAGACGAACAGCGTCGATCGATATAGCCAATTAACCCTACCCGAACCCCCTCCCCCCTACCGCTAAAAATGTTCAAATATTCTGTAATTCACTAAGGAAGGTGGTGCTAGCTTTCTAAGTTGGGTGCTAGGTAGTGCTAGCTGAGGGCTATCGGGTGCTAAAATTTTAGGGAAATAACACAAACGGGGGGGCTCGCGTTACATTAGCCGCCCTCCCCCCGCGGTAAAGATGTTCTGATAATTCGCTCGGGGAGGTGGTGCTAGCGTTCTAAGTTGGGTGCTAGGTAGTGCTAGGTAAGGGCTATCATGTGCTAAAATTTTGGGGAAATAACACAAACGGGGGGGGGGGGGGTTGGGTTGGGTTGGGTTGGGTTGGGTTGGGTTGGGTTGGGTTGGGTTGGGTTACAATAGCCCCCCCCCGGTGAAAATATTTTATAATTCGCTGGGGGGTGTGGTGCTAGCTCTGTAAGTTGGGTGCTAGGTAGTGCTAGGTGAGAGCTATAGGGTGCTAAAAAATGAATGCTCTTAAACAACCGGGGGGGCTACTGTAATGGACCCAAAGTATACGATACTTCGAGGGAATGAAGAATGAATCCCAAATGAATATCGACCGGTAGCGTCGATATCTGTAACATCTGGATGAAGCATTAGTTTGTTTTCTTTTCGTTTGACACTTGGTATTGACAGACAACATTGGCAGCTGTCAGTAAACAACAGTGTTAAATGTGAGAAGGCGGGAGAAGCTATATATTTTGTGTTCTGTGTCTTGAATACTAACCATAACCTCTATTTTTTTTCTTTTACCTTGTAGGCAATGGTCAGAAAATAAGTGTGAAATTCTAAAAAAGACCCTTTTACAATTCCAGCTTATCATGTACGCACCCATGGAAGGTAGAAAGTTGCGTCCATAGGGCTGGTAAATGAGATTTTAACTCTCTTCCTGAATAAGGAGGCAGCAATGGCGAAGGGGGTCCATGCAAGAAGGACCCATGTATTTAATTTAAAATAGCGTAAGTTAAAATATTTCTGATTTAATGTTTGACACTTGCTGAATAAATCAGGTAAGGGAGCAGTCACTTACCTGTCTAAGAAATGTATATCCCTGTTTCTCTTATTTAGAAATTTAATTATATAGTTTATAACACTTTTGAGAGTATAGGTATTTGCTTTTTTGTTGCCCTATTCTAAGTCATAATATTTATTATATCAAATAAACAGCTTCTACCATTTATTACTTCTATCATTATAAAACTTATGGAACAATATAATAATGAAATTAGTAAAAGGCCTGGAATAGAATAGTATTAGCAAACAGATACCAAGTATTAACCCTATATAACAAAAACTAATTTTTAATTCACTAGAAGATACTGTATATCTGTCTTTGCCAACTCATTTAGTTAAGAGCTTCGCGATTTTAATAATTACCAAAAAGCTAGCACATAAAAGATCAAAGGAAGCAGCAATCAGATGGACTGTATCCTTTAATTTTTTAATATTCTTATATTCTTAAAATGGTGAGATTGCTGTGGTAAGATTACTTAGAAGACTTATTTTGTAAACAAAGCACTTGCTTGCAGTGTATGGAAAAGGGCATTTCTTTGACCAGGTCAATCATGCGATACTTATTGTAAACTTGATGCTTTCTTTAACATCCATTATTGGGAGATCACAAGTAAAGATTGGGGGCTCTCTCTGTGGCTTTTGATATTTTGTTAGGTTTGGTTGATATTTGCAGTTGATGTGACATTTTTTATAGAGATTAGGACTGTCTTAGATACCACTTGTCTTAAGAGAGATTTTTTTTTTTTTTGCGGGGTGCATGGAGAATGTATTTAGTTTGAATAACCAAGAGTTATAAAATTATACAATTAAAATGCAAAAAGACCATATTAAATCTGAGATTTCTTATCTTAGGATTGTGGATTTTAAAATCACACTTTTCAGTCCAGTCATAATAATTAGATTATATCAGTCACATATAGGGCTGTGTTCAATATCTACTTGTAAGATGTCTAATATTTATCTCTGGTTTTACATATTCTGGAATACTGGTCCCTTGTTTTGTCTCCTTCATTTCTGTTTCATTTCTTTTTGAAAATCATTTATTTAAACAAACTTAGATTATGTTTATAATCTAAGATTATAATTGAGCTTTGGATAAAAAACAAGTGGTTGGGGCAATTGATCTGAAGAAGGCTTTTGATGTAGCATCAATATTTTGTTGCAAAAGTTGCTTGAGGGATTTGGGGGTGTTTAGTCTCTGTATGAGCGTCTTTGAAAGAGTATTTCCTATAATGACTTTAGGATTTTCTTTTTAGAAAAAAAAATTTCATTCGCTTTTTCTCACAAAATTTATGTCCAGTTTTTAAACAAGTTTTAAGTAACCATTTTAATGAAATGGCATTAATTGAATTTTACCAAGTAATAAATAATGTTAAACCTGAAGAAAGAAATCAAATTAATTCAATTTTCTCATAAGGGAAATACTATTCATTGCGGAATTCAAGAAACTTTCACTCTAATAAAATTAAGCTGAAAAAATTTTATTATAAAATATGTTGATAATTGTGAAATCTGTCGAAAATCTAAATATAATAGCAAACATTTGAAACCTTTTGAAGTTATTTATATAGATACACTCATATTAGGAAATAATAGTAATATATTTCTTTATTTAGTACTATGAAGTAACATTATAAATGAAAACTTATATAAAATAAAATTATCACCAAGAAAGGCCTATTTAGTAAAAAAAACATCTCCCTGACATAACTACATATAAGTCTACATGCTTAGGTAATCAGCTTTCAGTTTTACCTTCTGTTTAAATCTGTTTCGTTTGATTTCCTATAGTTTATATTTTATGAGGAAGTTTATTAAATAACTTTATGCACATATAGTAGGTACTCTGTTCAAAGAGTGAAAGCCTCTATATAGGGTAGTTAATATTACATAATTGCAAGTATTAAACCCATGATCAACAGTAGTAGGAAACTTATCTCTATTCTTAAATAAAAACATCACTGCTTCAAATATAAACAAGTTACACAGTTGAAATCCCCTTAGATCTAAAAATACCTTTACAAGATTCTAACTACTGCATCTTAAACATTATTCTAATTACCTTTTTTTGAATGACAAATATATTTTTTATCTTGGAGTTGGCTGCCCAGAAAATAATGCCATGCCTAGCTGCGGACTCAAAGTTTTCAAAATACTAATCCATTCATTTAGGTATTTTAGCGCTGTAGAGAAACAAAAATAAGCTTTATTTAATTTAACTTGTCAATGTTCAATGTGTTCTGAAAAGTCTAAAAATTCATCAATATGTACACACACTTTAACCTTGTAATTGTTGAGGTTTACTTCTTTTGGGGTCGCTTCCTTGTTTTGTTTTGCTTTAAAAATCAAAATGGTCGTTTTTTGTTTATTCAGTATAAACTAACTATAATTCTTCTTTTTACTAAACCAATCTTTGCTTTTTTGAAACAGTAGATCTTCATTCTACCATAGCTTAGTATGTCTGGAAATGCCACTAATAAATTTGTCATCATCTGCAAATATTCTTAGGGTATTACATACTGTTTGAATATTGTCAATAATTTCAAAAGGCAAATCATTTATGAACACCATTAAGTAAATAATCTAAATTTGTGGTCTTTTGCTTGTTAACATTACTTGTTGGACTCTATATTGTTGAGATAAGAAGTGAACTATTTTAAGGAATTATTTCTCACACCATATAACTGTAATTTCTTTATTAATAAATTTCTATCTAAACAATCATATGCCTTAGAAAGATCTAAAAATATTCCAATGAAAGCTTTTGCCTCTTCAAATTCCTCAAGACTGCACAAGTGAATTGAAATATTGCAGTTTGTGTAGATTTACTCTCAAGATATCCATATTGATTATCAGACAAAATAATGCACTCTTTTAAAAAACTGAGAAGCTGATTGCAAACAATTAACAGCTTTGAAAAACTTGGAAGTAGGCTGATCAGTCTACAGTGCGTCCCAGGATAAGTGAATTTATATGTAAAAATGACAAAAAATTTTAGGGTTGAAATTTCACAGTTTGGCATCCAGCCCTGCTTAATTAAAAAATAAAATTTTGCATATTTTAATTTTTTTTAAATCAAGTATGGTAAAGTATAGATAGATATAAAAAAAATTTATAAGAAAAAGCTGTTTAGAATGTAAAATTAAGCCCGAATACCAAATTTCATAACCATAGGCTTACTTTGATTTTTACGTTTAAATTATTTATTTATTCTCACTTTTTAATATTAATATTTAAAATAGTGAAAATTATTTTAAAAATTATTGCCCTTGGACTATTTCCTTTACGATCGGTAGGAATTTTTTCGGCTCGTGGAATGCATGCTTATTAATTATATTGGGTTCTTTTTTGCTGCATTTACGAGTTTTTGTCGAACTTTTTAAAATGTAAACATTCTCAATTAAATGTAGCAGCTACTATAAAACATTGTCACTGTCAAAGTTATATACAAAAAACCTATATCATTATTTTATTGTAAAGTAAGTAATTTAAAAATGTATTAATAATATCGGAATTTACAGAAAAATGGAGTTATTAAATTTGGAGCAGAAAATGTTCATTGTGCAATCGTATGGTAGTGGAAATAGTATGTCGTTAAACTACGTTTTGAATCGCACCGTTTCTTATTTTCTGCTTGGTTAGGCAATAGTATTCTCGGACGAATCTACTTTCACGACAAATGGTGCAATTTCATCCCAAAATTGTCGGTTTTGGTCCAATTAAACGCCAAACTTGGGGTAATCTATGGCAAGAGGCAATATTTTCAAAAAGTCAACGTATGGTGCGCCATATCTTACCATTTAGGTATTATTGGACCATAGTTTATTAAAGGATCTCGTAATCAAGAAAAATATCTTCAAATTTTGAAAAGATTTTTTCAAGCATACTTAGAACCTTTACCAGTTGATCAAAGAATAAATCTTTATTTTCAACACGACGGTTGTCCAGCGCACTCCACTATTCAAGTAGCAGAATGGTTTAATAGAACTTTTCCGAATCAATGGATTGGAAGACGCGGCCCAATTGGGTGGCCGCCAAGGTCACCTGATTTAACCATTTCTGATTCCGACTTACGGGATCAAGCAAATTGTTTATTCCGATCCATTAGCAAATGATAAGGAATTACTAAAACAAAGAATTAGAGATGCTTGGAATTCAATTTCCATTGAACAAGTTAGAAATTCTTTTAAAAAAGTTTAGGAAAGGTATTGGCAAATTTGTTTCGATAATTAGATTGAAAAATGTTTCGAGGTAGCTACATTGAATAAATTTAAAATAAGTAAATAAAATAATTTTTTTTGTTAAATTAGATGTACTATGTACATTTTATTACAAACATATTTTTGGGGATGATTTGTGTTAAGTTTAAGTATCTAAATGTCACCACCACGGCAAAAGCGCTTGAGGTTTATCCTTTTACATAGTGGCGGCAGCACCATGTACCCACATACATCTGTTTACATACATGTGTCACACGTTTTTTGTTACTATGGTAAGATGTGTCTCGTTTTGGCTTGAAATGGTAGCCATGTTGGTTTGGTCATTTATCTTTAAAATTAAAGTTTACCGTGCAAGTACAAAAATTATTAAAGTGTTGTCATATTATGTATTGGTTTTAATTAACGAAAAAGAGTGAACCAAACAGTGGGTTAAATACCCCAACAGTTTGTAACTCTTAGATCAGTGATTTAACTATTAGATTATTTTACTATTAGATAAATTAGTTAGTTTTTCTCTAATAATTAAATATGAATCAAAAAATTAATTGGTACACAAAAGTAAAACTCAAAGTAGGCCTATGGTTGTGAAATTCGGTATTCAGGCATAATTTTGGGTTCTAAACAACTTTTTGTTATAAACTTTTTTATATCTTGCCTAGGAATACTACTTTACCTACTCATAAAATTTAAAACAAGCTCGAATCAAGACATGCTTGATTTAAAAAAAATAAAAATATGCTAAATTTTATTTTTTATTCAAGCAGGGCTGGATGCCAGCCCTGCGGTCAAATTTCAACTACAAATTTTTTTGTCATTTTTACGTATAAATTCGCCTATTTTGAGACACACTGTATAGTTGTTAAATGCATTAGCATGCGGGCCGTGCCTTAATGAAATGTGCAACATGTGGCAGAAAACTTAAGATGTTGCTGGAAATGCATATTTTGATAATACTCACTGATATATTTATCTTTTACTTTTTTAGGAATACTTAAAAGTTCGTTTGGACTTTATAGGCCTTAACAAGAAGCTTCTATGGTTAGCTGCTATGTTTATGTGCATTTTATCAACCGGCCATCTCACTCTGTTTTTACAATTTTGTATCTATTTGCATACATCGAAAAAAGTCATCGAATAAACATCTAATTGATACTTCACTTCCCTATTATATTTATAGAGATCTTTTTTATTTTTCTTACATATTAGTTTTTTTGGAAAACTTTGATTAAAAATTGGTTCAAGTATATTTGTAAAAGCACCCCATTAGCTATTTACATCACGATCATTCTGACCAAAAACGTCAGCCCAGTTCTCTTCTTTTAGCTATTGAATAAAAAAAGGTTTGTTTGAGGAAAAAATCTTTTATATTGTTTTCGGTATATATACTGGTTTTTAGTTTCCAAGAATATTTTTGGCCCTTTATGATTTGAAATATGAGTTTGCAGTCGTGCGTAGCACACAAGCAATATCAATATTGGTAAATATATTTAACCTAGTCTTTTTTTTTGTCTCAATTGATAATTTTTTCAGAATTTGATGAAGTTTTACCCTATTTTGGTACACTAATTTCAGTACTTTCAATAAAACTCTGGTATAGTATTTTTCATTCATTTTACAACCCCACAACCGCCCGAATCAAACAGCCCTAATAAAGGATTAAATTCAACTTTAATTGAACATATTAGACTTCAAAGAAAAAAATAAAAATGAAGACATTGTATGTATAATGCCATATGCATTTATTGCTTCTAACAATACTATACAGTCCAGTACAAATTTTACATCCTTTAAACTAATCTACTTATGGATACATAAGATCCCATGAAATTAATGGCTGCTCATATTTATCCGGAATATATAAATTTGTATTGAATTAAAACCGAGGCATTATACCAAAAAATTTAAAATGATACTATTAAGTTAAAAGAACAAATTATTGAAAAACATAAAAAAATTCGAAAATCGGGAAATCTACAATGAGAATATCAAGTATATAAGAAACAAAACAAAAGGCTTGGTAAACTTAAATCAAGATCCTCTTTATGAACACAGATATTAAAAGAAAATAAAATTTCAGAGATTCAAAATCAAAATGACAATAAAGAAGAAATAATTCATGTAAATGAAGCTAAAATAATGCCACTTGTTGCAGATTGATGATCGGAATCATCTATACCAACGGGAATGGAGTAAAATTCCATGATCTAAATAATAATCCTGGAATACTACCGTACAAATTAGGTAAGATTTCACTCTTATTATAAAAGAATTTTATACTTTCAAAAATTATGCGAAAATCTTAATTAACGCTTTAAATACTGATTTTATTTATATGAGAGAATGTGAAAACACCTTGTTAGCGTTATTTGCTTATGAAAAACGAATTGAACATAGTATTAGACAAATAATCCCAAATATACATATTGAAAAACAAAAACGAGATATTTTAAATCCTCTTGGCTCCTTAATAAAAGTAATTACTGGAAATATTGATCAAAATGATGTGATCAAATGTTTTTGCAAATCAATATATTCTAAAAAGTCGCATATCACAATTAAAAACGACAATTAATCAAGTATCACTCAATCAATCAAATAGTTTTCAATATCTTGAACTATATTTTATAATTCATCAAACATCAATCAAATCATTTATAATATAATTGAAAAAAACAAGTAGCTATATCTTTTGCTAAGTTAAACCCATTACATAATTCAATAATTGATCTAACTGGATTAATAAAACAAATAAATATGGTAAAAAATCGATTAACAATTGATAGTTTGCCAATACCAGTTAATATCTAAAACATTTTAAATTTTTAGATTATTGAAATTAAATTTAATTTGACTCAAATGGTGCAATTATTACCTTTAGATTAGTATTACCATTGGTCGAATCAGATATACAGGGTGTCCGCTAATTAATGGTACATGGAAAAACCACAGACTCCTGATGTAAAAATATTACGATTTAACTATATTTACCTATATCCAAAAGTTGATATTAACTAAGATACAGGGTGTTAAACTAAAAAACTTTTTTTTTGTTTTTCCCCAATAACTTTAACAAAAGTTAACTTTTTTTCACAAAAATTTGTAGTTAGGGGTTTTTTAGGTCGAGAAATTATTTTTTTTAACAAATTGAGTGTACAATGTAGGAGGCGCTGTCTGCGACATCTTTTTCTCTTTCATAAGGTCATAACTTTTTTGTGCTTAACTGTATTTAAGTTTTTATTGAAAATAATACTTTTTTTTATATTTTTTACGTAAAAAAGGTATTCTACTTTCGGGTCGCTCAGAGTCGTCTCAGGTCAGTTTTAGTATAAGTCATTGAGAATAATGCAGACAAAAATTGGATTATCATTTAATTAACTTTATTTAAAATAACTATGACACTAGAAAATCTATTGAAAGAAAACAACATTAACGAAAACAAACTTAACTATGCGACTGATAACTTTTCCATTTTGAAACTGTGACGAGATTTAGTAAAAAAATAGATCTGCTTTTGACAAAAACTGTTCAAAATGTCTACCATTCACTTCAATACATTTAACAGTTCTTTTGCTGAAAGATCTCCTAATACAGCATATAAAATTCTCTGCCATAGTTCTTCTCTGGAATTCACTATTTCTTTGTAAACGAGCGACTTCATATAGCCCCATACACAAAAATCCAGCGGGTTAAAATCGGGACTTCGCGCCGGCCATGGCCTCTGGCTCCCACGACCTATCCAGCGATTAGGAAAACGGTTGTTCAGGTACTCTCTGACAGCTCTAGAGAAGTGTGCTGGCGCTCCGTCTTGCATGAAATACATATGTTGCCTTATGTCCAGCGGAATATCATCGACAAAATCTGGTAAATGTGTTTCTAGGAACTCAAGGTAGAGTTCCACGTTTAAATTGGGCGGTAGTTCGAAAGGGCCCAATAAATGATTATCGATTATACCACACCATACATTAATTTTGAATTCATGTTGGAAATGACGCTCGTGTACTGAATGTGGATTTTGTAATGCCCATGTGTGTTTATTTCTAAAATTGAAAATGCCTCTACGTGTAAACGTTGCTTCATCAGTAAATAGTATCTTATTCAGAAACATGGGGTCGGCATTTATTTGGGCACGGCAAAAACGGGCAAATTCTATCCTGGGCGCAAAATCATTTTCTAATAAATTTTGCACAGGAGTGAAATGATACGGATAAAGACCCTCTTCGTGAAATATTTTACAAATGGATCACTTGCCTACTCCAGTTGCCGCAGCAGCATGTCTTACACTTATTTCCGGATTTTCAGCCACGCGGACCAGAATTTCTTCTTCTTGTTCTGGAGTTATAACCTTCGGGCGCCCTGCGGAATTCCGTTTAGGACGAAATGTACCTGTTTCTCCTAATCGATCGTAAAGATTTTTGAAGATCTTGAAATCAGGTTGTCTTCGATTTGGATAGAGTTCGGAATATCGTCTATAGGCTTCGCGTCCATTAAAATTTGCCTGCGCTTATACACACAACATATCCCTCATTTCGGCATTTGAAAAAAGATTGTGCCTCGGCATTGTTTCTCAACTTACGAAAAATTTAAAAATTCAACAAAACAGTAAACTGGATGCAAAATCACAGAAAACACTAATTAAATATTTTCTGACAACTTTAAACTAATCAACAAACAACAACAACATGGCGGTTTCCTAACAACTGCGTCTCTAAATTCATTTGCTTTCTCATAGCTTACTTTAAAAAAGCGAATTATTTCCCGATTATATTAATTATTCAGCCGGGGTCGAGTGCATGGTGCACTAAATAATTTAAATACAAATATCTCCAAAACGGTAACTCTGAGCGACTTCAACTTTGTATACCTTTTTTACGTAAAAAATATGAAAAAAGTATTATTTTCAATAAAAACATAAATACAGTTAAGCACAAAAAAGTTATGACCTTATGAAAGAGAAAAAGATGTCGCAGACAGCGCCCCCTACATTGTATACTCAATTTGTTAAAAAAATGAATTTCTCGACCTAAAAAACCCCTAACTACAAATTTTTGTGAAAAAAAGTTAACTTTTGTTAAAGTTATTGGGGAAAAACAAAAAAAAAGTTTTAAGTTTAACACCCTGTATCTCAGTTAATATCAACTTTTGGATATAGGTAAATATAGTTAAATCGTAATATTTTTACATCAGGAGTCTGTGGTTTTTCCATGTACCATTAATTAGCGGACACCCTGTATATATCACTAGTATCAATTATACGTATTCTTGATTGCCAAAATCCATTTTTCTTAAACCTACCCCAAAAACCATTAATATATACTTTGAGAGTTTTTTTTTAAATTCATTTATTGACCTTGTGCTGAGCACATTTAGTCACGAAAAGCCTCTATATAATTTTTTTAGTATTTAAAGTAAATCGGACATCACAAACGACCATGCCAAGTCTGGGACTCGAACCCAGGGCCACACGACTGCTAGGCAGGTATATACCCACCGCGCTGCCGCACAGTGCTTCGACCAATGGACAAAAATCGAAAAAGTGACTTGTTTTTCAGAAGTATTTAAATACCTTATCTTAAAGACCACAAACTAATAGCCACTATTCCACAAAAATGTTGTTGCAAATAGCATTTTTCGTTTATAAATATTTGCACCGAAAATAATAAAATCTCGTGTGTTGACCAGTACCTTTTTGTTATTAAAACTTGAGTATACTTTGTTGGTGTTTCAAGACAAGCGGTTAAAAGTTGAAATCTTTTTTAAACATGGACAGTGTACAACAAGGTATGTACTTTAATATCATGTATTAAAAAATTTAAAAGTCATTTATCATTTAACCATAATAAATGTAAAAGTAGTTTGCAATTATTTTATATTTCTCTTTAAATTTGAAACTTTGAAAAGGCATATAAAAAAAGCCTCTTAAAACCATTTGTAGTTTTTACATTTTATTGTTAATACATTTATATACTATCATTTCGTATATAGTTTATCTGCGTCAGTCTGCGACGAAGCTTTAAATATTTTTTTTTCAGAGGATGTCAAATCAATAAAGAAAGCTGAACTTTTTGAGACATGGCCATCGGAATTAAAATCCAAAACTATTTATTTATGAAAAAATACATTCCCTTTTAAATTTGAGCAATCCCTTGCCTCAAGTTAAAACTCACTTCACCAAGCAAAGCAGAAATAAAATTAATGACCTTAATAATTTTATTTTAAAATTTCAAAACGGAACTACTTGTATAGTATCATTTAAAATATTGTTCACTATGATGGATGGTAGTGTAGCAAATATTCTCTCTGATACAAACGCAATATCCAGATGCATCATCTGTGGAAGTCCGAAAGAAATGAGTTTGCCAAATACCAACCGTCCTTCAAAAGTAGAAAACTATAGCTTTGGTTTGTCCACATTACACTGCTGGATAAGATTTTTTGCGTGCTTACTTCACATTAGTTATCGATTGCAAATAAGATCTTGGCAAGTTAAAGGAGCAGAAAATAAGCAAATAGTGGAAAACAACAAAACGAAAATACAGTCAGATTTTAAATAAAAAATAGCCTGATTATGGACAAACCAAAGCAAGGATACGGGTCAAGCAACGATGGCAATACAGCTTCCTTTTTTTACAATCCAGACTTAAGCTCTGAAATAACAGGAATAGACAAGCGTCTTATAATAAATTTTTCGACTATTCTTGGTACTCTTTCTGGTGTCTGTCACATTCAAGTACTAGAGTTTAAGAAACTTTTAGATGAGACTAAACAATTATATTTAGATTTATATAATTGGTATTACATGCCAATTAGCTTGCATAAGGTTCTGGTACACGGATCTGAAATACTTGATTCATTTCCTTTACTTATAGGACAACTTTCCGAGGATGCTTTAGAAGCGAGGCATAAAGAGGCAAGAAAATATCGATTCTTTCACACCCGCAAGTATTCTAGAACAAAATGTAATATGGATTTATTAAAAATACTACTTTTAACATCAAAGCCCATTATCTCATCGCAAAGGACAGTCACTTCAAAGAAAAATGAGAATCAAAACCGGGAAGTCGAAAAATATATTATACGAGAGGAAAGGACATTAATTGATGATATAGACATAAATTAAGAAGATTCTGTCAGCAGTGATTTTAGCGATAATTCTGATTCAGAATAATTTTCCTTAAACCTATATATAATATGTGTACATATTTTCCATACCTTTTTTAAGTTAAGATTTTTTTGTTATAGTTTTCAGTTTTAGTTAAAATACAAACAAAATTTTAGTTTTGATTAGATTAATTTTCACATAAACCTTAAAGCATTTTCATGCTTAGTATTAGTACTGTTTATTTTTTGCTAAATTTAGGAGTTATTTTTTCCCACTTTTTACATTTATTATTTGTATCTATAAATTCTTTCAATGAAAGGGCCTTTTATTTGTGTAAAGTTGCATAAGTTTCGGAGCATTACGCTTAGCCCAATAGAAGTAACTGATTTTTGTCCCAAGTCCTATATACTCGAAGCACTGTGTGCCGGGGCCGGCTACTTTGAGAGTAATAAACAAATTTTTCAGAATAAAAAAAGATGCCTGACAAAAAAATTAGAGAAAAAAAGCAACTTGGCAACGTAGAATACCTCTATATTTACAATGCACGTATCCGATATTGCCACTTTGTGTTGTTTTTCTAGATATTTTTTCATATTTGTGAAGCTAGCGCCCAATCGATATCCAACAACCAAAATCTAGAACGCAGCGTATGTCGTTCTTTAATCGATATAATGTCCGTATCTGCTGAAATGCCCAAGGAATTTTAATATTTTTTTGTTCAGATATTAATAATTAATAACTAAATCGATTTATAGTATAACCACTATAAATGATTTATAGTATAACCTCTACAAACTAAAGTTTTTTTGTGAAAATTACTTTACTTTAAAAAGTTGAAGTTAAATGTTAAAGAAATGAAAAAAGCTCTCAAAGGATTTGAAATAATCTTTTTTCTATAATAAATATCTGAATCATTTGAGATGGTTGCAAACCTCTACAAACGAAAGTTTTTGGGTAAAAAATTATTCAATTGTTAGATGTTAAAAAATAAAAAGTGCTATGTAACTCCTAACGGCTATAAGGCAAAGTTTTCCAAATCCATATCCTTTAGTAGTTATAGCCGTTTATAACATCTAACTCAATAACTCTTTCGTTTTTAGAGGTTTGCAACCAGCTCAAATCCGTTTAGATATTTATATATTACAAAAAAAAGTTTAATTCAAATCCTTTGGAAGTTAACCTTTTAATTAATTTTTATAAAAAAAAAACCTTAGTTTGTCGCGGTTTATACCCACTATAAACCGATTTAGTTTTTTATCTGTTATATTTTATTCTGTTTTATTTGTTAATATCTAGACAAAAAATTATTAAAACTCTTTTGGAATTCCAGGAGATACGGGGATTATATTGATTAAATTATAGGCGCCGACTATAAATATGTTGCTAGCAACCGAAATATGCTGCGTTCTCGATTCTGGTTGCTGGATATCGACCAGACACTACCTTCATTTTTGCACACATTAATTTTGCGGCATTTCGGGTTCGAATAAGCAATAAATTTGCTAGATTTTAATAATATACTTTATTATACTCTATTTCAGAAGTGTGTAGAGCAATAAAACCTCATTAGGTATGCAAAAGTGGTACCTGGTGATCCACCAATATTTTATGCCACTACCTTAGTTGGGTATTAGTTTCAATGTAAAATTCTTTCTTTTCGTTGATTGCAGGTAGTGCCACCCGGTTTTGGGTCAATTTATGAGTTTTGCCCATTGTTACCCACTGATAAACATTGAAAACGGTTCGCCAAAGGCGTGCAACTGGGACTTGTTTTTTACCTTATAATTAGTGTACTTAAATGCTATTTTATTTTAGAAAGTTACTTTTGTTTAAATGGAATAATATATTTTTTTCACAAATTTATTGAACATAATATGTAGAGTAAAACAGTTGAAAATGTCACTTTTGGATCTGGCACTTTTTGAACAGTGTATAACAATTTTAAATTATAATAGATTGTAGTCTTCTTCGTCATCTGACGAACTGTCATCACCTCTTGACATTATAATTAAAGGATCGACTGTCTGATCGATGAGGTTGTCAAGATCCCACATTTTGTCTTCTTGCTTAATTACATGCTGGACTGCTTTTCGCCAATTCTCTGGTGTCGCTTCCGTAATGGCTTGATCAAACAGTAACTTAACATCTTTCATTTTAAAAGTCGTGTTTTGTCTTGCTACAAATCCTTTTACCTGCGCCCATATCAGTTCTATAGGATTTAGTTCGCAATGATATGGCGGTAAGCGCAGTACAGTTATATTATATTTTTCGGCTATATCTTCCACGGCGTATTTCATGAAACGAGTTTTGTGTAAGTTTGCTATTGCCAGCAGTTCTTTTTTTATCAAATTTGCTTCAAACGCAATACCTTTTGCAGTCAGCCAATCGATAATTTCTTGCTTTCTCCAACTTGA
Source organism: Anthonomus grandis grandis (assembly GCF_022605725.1). Taxonomy (NCBI): domain Eukaryota; kingdom Metazoa; phylum Arthropoda; class Insecta; order Coleoptera; family Curculionidae; genus Anthonomus; species Anthonomus grandis. The sequence continues at coordinate 778,437 of NC_065563.1, forward strand.
AGTTGGCGTCTTCTCTATTCGCCGTGAATGATAGCTTGCGTTATCCATAACCACCACCGAATTAGCCGGAAGAAATTTTATCATTTCACCAAAATAGTCCTCGAAAACGTCTGAGTTCATGTCTTCATGGTAATCTCCTGTGCGAGTCGACTCAAAGGTTAGCAGACCTTCTTTTAAAAATCCCTCTTCGCTTCCAATATGTGTGATTATAAGTCTTTTTCCTTTTTCCGAAGGTACTTTAATACCCGTAGACAGGCCTTCTATGAAAGCTTGGCGAGCACTGGTTATATTTTTGTCTTGCCACATTTTTTGGACTATATAACCTTCGTTAATCCACGTCTCATCAAGATAAAAAACTTTCTTTTGCTCCCTGCGGTACTGCTTGATACTTCTCAAGTATTGTCGTCTCCAACAAACAATTTCGTCGCTCTCCAGTAAAAGTGCTTTGCGGTTATGCTTTTCCCAGGCAAAATCCATATTTTTTAAAGTTTTCCATAAAAGTTTTCTACTTATCAACGGAATACTGTCATCTCGGCCAAGCTCCATTAAAATTTTGTCTAGGGTGGGTATTTCCTTTTTAAAATAAAAAGAGTGAACTTTTCTTCGAATTATACATTTAGCATTTTCATCAAGGACTTTTGTAGGTCGTCCTGGCTTTTGCTTGGGAGATTCCACTTGACCTGCTACTTTTCTTTCCCGCAACAATTTGAAAATGGTGGACTTTCCAATTCCACTCATTCGAGAACATTTTTCAACAATTTCTTGCACAGTAAAACTAGGGTAATCGTGTTTTATGCAATCATGTACATTTAAAATAATAACTTTTTCACTCAGCGATAGTGGAGAATTTTTAGTACATCTTTTCTTTGGACTGAATACCTTCATTTTTTAAATATTGGGATAATAATATTGTGATTACACTACAGCGTAGCAGTGACTACTAACGTTAAAAGATAGGTACCTATACAAAAGGATTAAAAGTATTTATTTAGTATTTAATCTCTTTCAAAATAAAGGCATTTAATCCGTGAAAATTAAATTCATAAATATTATAAGTACCTGCGCCTATGAACTACCACGAAATGTAGCCAAACAGAACGGAATTCCCCAGTTTATTGCTCTATACACTTCTGAAATAGAGTATAATATTCTCACCAACCCAAAAAATTAACTTATTATGAACTTACAAGAAAGGGACGTCGGAGAAAAAGAGCCTACAAACAAGACAGGGGATCCTACCCCCGAAGCCAGGATGGACTTTTCATCCATCCAGGCGGAGGAGCTGCTAAGGTCATTAGCCGCTAGCAATTAGGAAGCTGAAGTAAGCGAAAACTCCTCGACCAGGGCAGAACCAAAAGGTTTTGACCAGGCGGGAACGCTAACAAAGCCGAAAAATTGCTGCGACTCATGAAAAAAAAGAAGCAGGCAAAGAACCGCAACCGCACAAAGAGGCGGAAAGAGGAAAAACAGAGGAAGAAGGAGGAGCGAGAAGCCAACCAGGAGGGATCAACAGTTCGTCCAGGACCAGCTTCTGCTTCTACAAATCCTCTTGTAGGAGGCAGCTCTAAGGGCACTACCAAAGCCTCGAACAGCGGGCAACACTTGAGGAGTCGCCAGCTAGTAAAAGGGCGTGGACCAAGGGCAAAACATGTAAGGTGAGAGGCAGATAAGCTGAACCTAATCATCCTGCCCACGGCACCCGCCGCTGTCAGGGAGGAGGACACCCAGCACCGGCGCCTCTAGCAAAAAGAGGCAAATCAAAAAGGACACCCCACCCGACCGCCAGCATAAGAAGCCTAGGCAACAGGGCAGGTCCATTCCTCAAAAAGATGTGCAGACAGGCGCGTCTCCTCTTCTAAGGAGAGATACCCAGTCAGGGCATCCACGAGGGACAAATGACCAACCCAGTTCTGGCTCCTATAGCGGGGCAGTCAACAGGGCAAATCAGGTCGTTTTTAGGTCAGACAGAGAAGGTGGAAGGGTGACCAAAGAGGAGGCGGACCGGACCGCCTCAGGCTCCATCTCATCTCTGAGATGAGGAGGACCAAGACTGAGCTCCACTCTCGAAACTCCGGACTCACAGAGACGAGCTGGTTTCTGGTCACCACGGAGGACGAACAGAGACTGGCTTTTGAGCTCCTGTCAACCACTGACCGAGGGGGTCACACCTTCACCGCGGTGATGTCATCCGACGCCCCATGGCCAGTGAAGATAGTCTTCACTCTGAGGACACTGGAGCGGCCAGACTTAGAGTATGTCAGGGAAATCCTTGGCATACAGAATAGGGCCTTAAGCGTCCCCATCTGGCAACACCTGACGACGGAAGGCGAGTCTGGAAGGTTTAATCTACATTTCATGGTGAGCAGGGAAGTTGCTGCTCGACTCGAGGAGGCCAGGTGGACACTCTTCCTTCACGTAAGCTCCAAGGATGCTACGGCAGCTCTGCTGGAGTACACGGTAAGTGGCACAAAATATAATTTAGTAATATGCAGTTTATATCTTCCGTATGATAATGGACAACTTCCCCCGACGGAAGATCTAAAAAGGTTAACAAAATACAGTAAGGATAGTGGTTTTCCATTAATCGCGGGGTGACGCAAACGCGCACAACATTGTATGGGGAAGTACGGATACCAACGCGAGGGTTACGACATTATTAGAATATGTAGTAGCGGAAAACCTTGAGGTAGCAAACGTAAATGCGGAACCGACTTTTGTCAATAGAGTTAGACAAGAGGTTATCGACATAACGCTGGTAACACGGACATAACACTGCGGAAAGGGTTGAAAACTGGAGGGTATCACAGGACGTAACAATGTCCGATCATAGATAAGGAGGAACAGCCCCTCAAGAGAAATCTGAGGGCTACCGACTGGACCAAATTTAAAGAGGGTCTTGTGCAGTCCATGGGTACTCTAGGTGGAGACATATCCTCCAGAGAGGAACTAGATACAGAGGTAGTACGGCTAAACAGTATACTCATCAGTTCTTACGAGGCCACATGCCCTTCCAGGAGAGTTGGCAACAAGAGATTGCCCTGGTGGAATGACCTTTTGGACCGTCTCAAAAAAGACGTAAGAAGGTCGCACTACCGCGCTCTCAAGGGGGGAACTCAAGAGAACTGGGATTTACACTTAACAGCTAGAAGGAAATTCAAAAACGAACTCCGACGATGCAAAAGAGACTGCTGGCGCAAGTTCTGTGGAGAGATGGAATTTCTCTCAAACACAGTCCGTCTTCTGAAGCTACTGGGCTCTGACAGGAAAACCGAGATAGGATGCCTGAAGAAAGGTGAACTATTATGGACCTCAAACAAAGAAGAGACCATCAAGCTTCTCTCTTAAAACTCACTTTCCTGGAGAAGGAAACGCTGCACCTTGGGGCGAGGAACCAGATCCGGAGCCAGTCTGGAACCTCGCCAAAAACATAGTAACAAATGAAGCCATAGCTTGGGCAGTGGGTGGGTTTAGTCCATATAAGGCTGCGGCATCTGATGGAATCATACCCTTGATGTTGCAAGTAGGCCTCGAAACCACACTGCCTTAAATAAAAGAAAATTTTTGAGGCCAGCATTGCAATGGGGTATGTTCCACTAACATGGAGGGCGGCAATTGTGGTCTTTATCCCAAAACCGGGGAAGAAAGACTACCGTCAACCAAAGTCCTTTAGGGCACTAAAGTAAGCCTGACTTCATTTCTACTAAAGACTATAGAAAGGCCTATAGACAGGTACATAACAGAGAAGATTCTAATAGAATCGCCACTACATAGGAATCAGCATGCCCACATGAAAGGGAAGTCGACGGAAACGGCACTTCACTCTGTAGTGAGCAAAGCTGAAAAAGCCATAGAGAACCAGGAAATAGCACTTGCTCTTTTCTTTGACGTGGAAGGAGCATTTGACAAAGCAAAAACAGACACTATCTGCCAAGCCCTCCTGACTAGGGGCACTCCGGCTCATCTTGTCAGGTGGGTGAAAACGGCGCTGGAATACCGGAAGATCAGTGCTACACTGGGAGACTGTAGTGTCGAGGCCAGGGTGAAGGGCGGCTGCCCGCAAGGCAGTATTTACTTAGAGGCAGCAGTCAAATACTTGGGAGTCATTTTAGACAGCAAGCTCACGTTTAAAACTCACGTAGAGCAGGCAGTAAATAAGGCAACGGCCCTAATATGGCAATTACGGCGAACAATAGGTACAAGATGGGGTCTAAAACCCCACGTTCTCCAGTGGCTTTATACCGCAGTCATACGACCGAGGATCTCGTACGGATCCGTGGTATGGTGGCCAGCCGTATAGAAGGTCACCAACGCCCAAAAGCTGACCAGACTGCAAAGACTGAACAACACCTGCGGCACCACTAAATATTCTTCTTGGGCTACCGGACCTCCCAGCCTGGATTGAGAGGGAGACCATGGCGGCGTATAAAAGGATGAGAGATAGCGGAGGGTGGCGCAATGTTCACTTAGAACAAGGCCATATGACGATTGCTCTTAGGATGTGTAAAAACATAACAATTGTGACATCCAGATGCACTAAAGAAAGTGGCAAACTAAGGTTAAAGAAGGGGTTGCAAGTCGAAATCCTGACAAGGGAAGAATCGTCGGCGAACCAAATTAAAGAGCCAAGTGGTGTCCAGGCCTAGTACACAGATGGATCATGGATGATAAGCACCAATTCAGCGGGAGCCGGAGTGTACAGGATGAAAACGAACATAGGGGAATCCTTCCCGCTAGGGAAACACGCCACAGTTTTCCAAGCGGAGGTGTTTGCTATACTCGAAGTAGCAAACAAACGAGAGGCCTTGGAAGGTAACGGGGGGATTTGAATCTACTGCGATAGTCAAGCTGCCCTCAAGGCGATTCAGAAACCCAGGGCCAGCTCAGCGCTAGTCCAGGAATGCAGAGACGCATTGGAAAGGCTTGCAGCACACAAGAAAGTGTGACTGAGGTGGGTCCCAGGACACCAAGGTGTCGAGGGCAACGAGTGGGCCGACGAACTGTTAAGACAAGGTTTCGTTAACCCCTTCGTAGGCCCCAAACCTTGTCTAGGTCTTAGCAAAAAACAAATCTCCCAGGCACTTAATAATTGGGCCTGGGAAAAAACAAGGAAGAATTGGAGAAGGAAATGATACCAGACCATGACGGCTCTAAAGCAAGCCGACTGCTAACAAAGACCCGACAAAGTATCAAAGACTTCTTGGGAATCCTGACCGGGCACAACAGTCTAAACAGGCATCTACACCTTCTTGGTATAAGAGAAAGTCCACTCTGTCCGAATTGCGGTACAGGGGAGGAAACTTCATACCACATACTAGGTATCTGTGATAGGTGGAGAAAATTTCGGAGCAACGACACTTCAGCGGGAAGATATTAAAGATCTGGACCAGGACAACGTGCAAGCCTTTATTAAAAGGACGGGCCGACTCGAAATATTTTACAAATATGCCGTCTTTTATAACATTATAACCTAGAAGGAATCCACCTAACTCGCCTGTGAAAAGAACGATTTGAATTTCCTTTTTTTTCGAATATATGTGACCCACTTCAGACTTCTTTATCATTTTTCAGCAAAAAGGGAGTTTTTAGTCTTAATATTAATTTGAAAAACGCACTGAAACTACTCAAAACATCCTTTTAATACTAATACGGTACGAAAGGTGCACCATCCAAAAGTTAATAACGAGCGCAGTTGCCAAATACCTTTATCGCGAGAATATTTCTGGGCAAAATTGACGTCGCCGCTGTGTGTGGAAATTTGGTGATTTAAATAATTCAAATTAAAAATATTAATTATTATTGGTGTTTAGTGTAAATATAGTACAAAATAGTTAATTTTTCACCGTTTCTTTTGCTTTACAATGAAGGATACAACTCAGTTTCTGCTAATTATAATAATTTATTATATCACTTTATTTTCTTCTGTTAAAATTGAGTAATCACTGGCAACATGGAATACATGGAGCATGTTTATCAACAAAATATCCTCTCTGCCCCCGGTGTAGATGTTTCGCTCAATCCAAAGCAGCCAATTTTTATTCTAGTGTATTCAATGTTCTAAGGTGAAGATGCTCATACTGTCTGCATAATGCTATAACGTGTCCACAACTTTTTGCACAGAACTCCAAGATATTCAAGTTAATAGAATTATGGATGGAAAATGGTTGATATCCATTCCAGGCCAATTGAATGCTCCAGTGTCATGCCCAATTTTCAAAGACAATTTCTTACTTCATAGTTCTTATTTGGTAGAAGCTACCAATGAATGCATTATCCAAATAAACCCATTCATCTCAAGGACTTATAAACCGAGCCAACTTAACTATGAATGACATATCACTCTCAAAATTAAATTTAAGTTTTCACTTTCATGATAAAAGGAAAATATTGAATCTCCCTACGTTGGACCTAAATACAATGAATCTTGAAGAAAGATAGAAGCTCTTCAGCCATTCAAGAACAAAAAAGACATTTCACAGAAATTAACACTCAATTAATTTCGAATTAGAGAATATTTTACTATATTTAATATGTATTTTCTTTATAGGAAACTCGATTTATACAGGGTGTTCCACTATCAACGTCACAGGCTGTAATTTTTTTATTTTTAAGTATGATTTTTTTAAAGAAAATGTATACCCAAAATTACTTAAAAACACTAACCCTCACAAGTGATAAAAATCACCTCAACTTTTTTTTTAAATGACATCACCATTATTTCTTTTCATGTTGGGAATGCTTGTAAAATTATTAATAAAATTTCATAAAAAAAACATGTATTAACATCAACCTAAGGAATTTTTAAATTTAAAATTTTTAAAATTAAGGTTTTCTCATCGTTTTCAATATCTATAATAAAATGAGGTAGTATATTGAAAAGAAGAAACGAGCTCAGAGATCAATCCTCAGCTCTTGTGTATATAAAAAAAATCTAATATACCTCAAGTAAATTATTGTATTTAAGACTTATTGAACTTACATTGAATTAAATATAACGAAAGGTTTCGTTAAAAATGTAAGTTTATATATCTTTTAAATGCAAAAATAAGTTGTTTTCTTCTTTTCAATATTTGAGTGTATGACATAGTATTTTCTAATTTTTACTGTATTACTGACGTAATACCCAACAACATAGGTAACTCATCATGAATTTGTCACAACAGTACAGATTTTACTTATACATATTTTCATCTAACATGTCGAGCAGAATAAGCATTTATAGATGTAGCACCTCAAGCTACAATTATTTTTTATTTATAAGTGAATATAAAGAAACATATTTTCAAATATTTAAATTATCAGTTTTATTTGATTTTTTTAGTGCAGTTACAGCAAGTGGGTCTTTGACAAGCAGATGTATGTATAAGATGACTGTTTCGTTCTCTCTCGTTTAAATGCTATTATCATGGATAAAATCGGCGATCCAATCGCTACTACCACTATTTCTTTGACTAAATGTCCCCAAATAGAAAATCTTACTCTTTTTGATCCAGATTTTAATAAGCCCGGAGCAATTCATTTACTCTTAGGTAACGACGTTGTTCCTTATATTTTGCGGGATGGTAAAATTTGCATGGGTTTCGATAATCCTGTTTGTTTAAATACGTTGTTTGGTTGGACAATTGTTGGGAAAACTTCTAATAATTCTCCAATTTTGCAGAAGCAAACCACTTTTTTTTGCAAAAACATCTGGTTCTAATCTTGATTTAACTTTGGAAAAATTCTGGGAAGTTGAAAAAGTTCCAGAAGTTGTCTGTATTAGCCCGGAGGAACAATATTGCCATAAATATTTTGAAGAAACAACTACACTTTCGCCTCAAGGTCGCTATGTAGTTTCGTTGCCATTTCGAGTTATTTCACCTGATTTTGGAGACACACGAACGATGGCTTTAAAGCGTTTTTATGCACTCGAACGTCGTTTGCTACAAAACAAACATTTCTACAGTGCATACTCAGAAATAATGCATGATTATTTAGATTGTGGACATATGAAAGCGGTTTCTCAGCCTGCATTTACTGAAATTAATAATTTCTTCTCCAGATCATGCTATATTTAAAGAATCTTCTAGTACGCCTGTAAGAATTGTTTACGATGCTAGTGCGTGCACACCTAACAAGATTTCTTTAAATAAAGCGCTCTATACGGGGCCTAAATTGCAAAAGGATTTGATAGAGATACTATTGAATTTTCGTTTTAGTAAATACGTCTTTACTTGCGACATTAAGGCAATGTATAGGATGATACAAGTAAATCCTTTGCACCGAAAATTCCAAAGAATTTTATGGCGTTTTTCACCGGACCAACCAATCTCGGATTATGAGATTAATGTTGTTGTTTTTGGGGTAACTTGCTCACCCTTTCTTGCAATACGTACCTTGCTAAGATTAGCTAATGATCATTCTGATTTGCCATTAACTAGTGATTTAATTATTCATTAATTTATATTGATGATATACATGGGTCCCATGACTCTTTGGACACTTTGCTACTTATGAAAGATCAACTTATTATTCTTTTGATGCGAGCAGGTTTTTTGGTTCGAAAATGGGCTACCAATAACCTTAAAGTATTAGAAGGCATACCAGATCACATTCAGACAGAGTCGCTTTCTTTTCACAGTGAAAACCGTAATTTTTTAAAAATCTTTGGCTTAAAATGGAGCCCGGTTTCAGATGCATTTCTTTATCACTTTGATTGCTCTGTAATAGAGCCTCTTACTAAAAGAAAATTACTTTCTGATTTGTGTAAGATTTTTGACCCAATGGGTTATTTAACCCCTATTACTATATTTGCAAAATTATTAATTCAACATTTGTGGCAGCTTAAACTTGCCTGGGATCAAGAAATACCCAAAGAAGTTACCCTCTAATGGATAAAATATAAGTCTGAATTAAAATTGCTACATGATTTTAAAATTTTACGTCACATTGATATACGAGACTCTCGTTCAATCCAATTAATAGGATTTTGTGATGCTTCTGAGAAGGCCTATTGTGCCGTACTTTACGTTCGTGTCTTATATAAAAATAATAATATTCAAAACTATTTGCTTTGCGGTAAAAGTAAGGATGCTCCTTTCCAAACTATTGGTATACCTAGACTAAAGTTATTGTCTATTGTACTTCTTACAAAACTAATCCAATTTACTACTCATAGTCTCTCTCAAAGGTTTGATCAAATATTTGGCTTTTCTGACAGTACCGTCGCATTACATTGGATCAAAGGTTCTGCTCATTCTTGGAAACAGTTTGTAGCTAATCGTGTTTCATATATACAAAAAAGAATTTCCTTCGAATGTTGGTATCATCAATAATCGTATCATAAATAATCCTAGTGTTTGCGTCACTCGAGGAATGTTCCCATTCGATCTTCTAAATTGCAATTTGTGGTGGAATGGACCTGAACTTTTAAAATACGTTCGGAACATTGAATCTTTTTAATGCATCGGTTCCAGAATGTGACATAGTTTTTTCAGAAGCGAAAAGTAAAACTTTTTTGGCGGTAGAGACAATCTGTATATTTCAATCGTTGCTGGAAAAATTAAACTCTGTCTAATATACGAAGAATTGTTGCTTATGTTGTTCGAATATGTCACCGATTTCAAAAAAAGGAAATTGTGCCATTTGAATATATCACTATTCCTGAATTACAAAATTCTCTACTTTGCCTTACTAAATGTATCCAACTGGAACATTTTGCTGTTGAAATAGCTAAACTGAAAAGCGAAGTTGCATTAAGAAAATTAAAACCGTTCTTAGATAGTCAGGGATTTCTTAGAGCTAGCATTTGATGTAAAATTTCCCCTGTTGATACCTAGAAAAAGTAAATTCACCGATTTACTTATTAAGCTCGAAAAGCCATTCATAGCGTACTTTCAAAATGCCTTACTTGCTGGAAAACCAAACCTATTCCTTATCAACCCCCTATGGGCGACTTGCCAAAATACCGCGTGAGCCAACAGCGTGTTTTCGCATATTGGTATAGATTTTGTGGTCCGTTTTCTATAACCATGGGTAAACTTCGTGGTGTAAAGACCAACAAAGCATACATAGCCTTGTTCATATGTTGTGCGGTTAAAGCGGTGCATATTGAACTAATATCTCAATTGAGTACAGAAGCATTTTTGGCGGCTCTCAGACGTTTTATCGCGCGGCGACGAAAAGTCACTGATATTTACTCGGATAACGGTACAAACTTTGTGGGTGGTTCTAATTATTTGAAAGATATTTTTAAAGATTGTGCTGCGAAGAAAGGTATTGTTTTGAACCTGGAGGAGCAGTCCTGAACAGAAGCGACAGCAAGGTGAGCCACAAATTATTTTGGGGTTGTCTTGGCCGCCGTCTTAAATTTTTATGCATTAATTAATTAAAGATACAGTCCACTATTTTTATATTTCTCCTACATTTTTTGGTCACTTCGATCGCGGATTTGGATTTAGGATTTTGATTGCATACATTTCAGCAAAAAATTACATCCAAAACGTGTAAGAGCATACAAAATTAATATTCGGTATTGCTATATTGGTAAACCTCATGTTAAAATTGTTTAAAATTTTGGTTAATTATAGAAATTCCATTCTCGAGTCATTCGGACAGTACCGTCTATCTATCTCTCTCCTTACATTTAGCGTCTCAACGCGTCGATAATTGCGTATCGCGTCAGTTGCAGCGCCGCTGGTCCCTCGTCCGTCTCTTATTATATTTTTACAGAGTGGAATAAGTAAATCAACTCGGTTTCGGTGGCTTTACTTAATATTATTTCCTCTCTACGCCCGGACTTATAATTTGGTTTTCGTTGTAGGCTTGTCTAGTAATATTACTTTACAATAATATTGCTGATAAAATAATAAAATTTTTTATTGACTTTTGGTAATTAATCTTATTACCTCAAATATTAAACCCCCTGGTTTGCCAAATCTTCTCTCTCTCTTTCTCTCTTTGTGATACTCATAGGCGATATTTGCCTCTCTCTTCTTATATATGGTATTATTTGTAATATTACTCATAATATCTCACATAACTCCCTCAATTGTTTTGATTATATATTGTGACAGTTTCTCTCTATTTGCTATACCTTCTCAGAAATTTGTTGCAATTTAGTGTATCAAAACAATTTCCTTTATATGGTCTCATCCATCTCTCCTTCTCTTTAATGCTCTTAATATCTCTTGATCTCTCTATATCTCTGCTCTTGCGTGAACAATTTTATAACTATTTAATCAACTTCATTATACCTTTCACGCTTAACGTATAAAATAAATATACAAAAATAAATCCATTTTTTGAATCTCTGAGTTTATAGCTCTATATTAATAGGTATAAGTAGCTTGGTTAATTTCACCTCATTAAGCATTTTTTACTGTTTAATCAAAATAAGAAAAATAATAAACCCCCTTTCATATTTTGTCTAAAACTTTGTTTTTTGCTCAGTATTGCTTTATCTTGGGTTAAAATATTTTAATCCTAATTTTAATTTTTCTTCTTTCGCTCTCGTTAATATGGCTGATAAAAAACTAAGAGGCCTTATTGCTCAACGCGATAGTGCTGTTAGCCGCTTAGAAGAAATCAAAGTAGTTGCTGAAAATGCCATTAATAATGTACGCCTTCACACACAGTCAAAAATTCGGGTCAAGCACCTTGAAGGGATTGTTACTGAATTCAATAATCATCACGCCTCCATTTTAAATATTGTAGCCCAGGGTGATGATGATGATTTGGCGACTCAACAACGATAAAGTCTTCTTCCCATAAATGGACTATTTTTGTAAGTAACCACGTATCGTATATTCAGGAAAAATTATCTGCGGATTGCTGGGCTCATATTAGGTCGGAAAATAATCCTGCTGACTGTGCTACCAGAGGTCTTCTTCCCCCCGAGTTACTTCATCTAGAAAAATGGTGGGCTGGACCAGAATCCCTTACATCTCATCTTACTGAATGGGTTAATGATCCCTGTATACTTGACGATAGTATAGACCTTGAAAAAAGAAGGATTGTTTTATTAACCTCGACTCCAGTAGTTAGCTTCTGGGATAATTTAATATCCAGATTCTCCTCTTTATCAAATATTATTCGTATTGTTGCATATGTTTTACGTTTCTGTGCATATGTAAAGGCTCCTAAATTTGTTGACCCATGTCACGTTGACAGAACTGGATAGAGCTCTGTTACTTGTAATCCGAGAAATTCAGAAGATTTTGCTCATAAAATGGCAGAACTTTCGAAAGCCAATCCTAATCTAACAGTATTACCGAAATATATTCGGAAGCTCTCTCCTTTTTTAGACAAGGATAGTGTTCTCAGGGTGGGCGGACGATTGAAGCACGCTTCCCTTTCTTATAATCATAAATACCCCTGTCTATTACCCTGTGATCATCGAATTACCTCTCTAATTATTGAACAAACTCACATTAAATATATGCACCCTGGTTTACAAACTACCCAATTCCTACTCAGTCAACGCTTTTGGATTCCTTCTTCAAGAAGAATTATTAAACGAGTTTTGTCCTCCTGTGTACGTTGCTTTAAGTGTAACCCTTCATCACAAGCTCCTCTTATGGGTGATTTACCATCTTTTCGGGTAAATCAAATTAAATGTTTCACCCAAAGTGGTGTGGATTTTGGAGGACCATACTTAATCACTATGGGCAAGCATCGTGGCAGTAAAACTTGTAAGGCTCTTCACCTGGAACTTGTTACGGAGCTTTCAAGCGATGCTTTTTTTTGCCACCCTAAGGCGCTTTATCTCTCGCCGCGGTCGTGTTACAGACATGTTTAGCGATTGTGGGACAAACTTTGTAGGTGCGTCAAAGGAATTGTTGCAAAATATGCGTAATGCATCGATCAAAGAGGGCATCTTGTGGCATTTCAATCCCTCTTCAGCCCCAAATTTTGGCGGAATTTGAGAGGCTGAAATTAAGGCCGTAAACGGCCATCTAACCCGCGTGGTTGGTTCGCATGTCAGCTATAAACAGGCCGGAAACAAGTACTATAGATTTTTAGTTTCGTCATTTTATGAGTAAAAGAGAATATTGAGACTGTTATATGTTAAGTTATTCTGACGTAACATTAACATGTTAAAATACAAAAAAGCATTTTTTATTTTAAGTAACAAAAATAATGTGCTCTATGATATATCGTTCAATTCGTAAGAAAAAATCAGATACAGGGTGCATTTTTATTTATAATATTTTTTTTTGTTTAAAAGCCTAAATTGAAAACAGAACCGTGAATTTTTTCGTGAACTTTCGGATTTTTTTTTATGAATTTAAATGTTTATTTTTATGCGATATTTATGATTTAAAATGACAAGGAACTTTTTTTATAGATTTTTTATATTACTTTCTAAAAAATAAAAAAAAAATGCGCACGCTAATGAGCGACCATTTTTGTCCCCCGTCTGTATATTATGACCCGCAGATGCAGGTATCGTCGGAACTTTTCAACACTTTACCGCTTATTAGTTATTAATAGGATAAACCAATAAAAGGTTCGCTACTCCTGTATTTTGTGTTTTAATTTCCCAACCCAACCCTTAGTATATAGGTTTATTACCCTACCAATTAATGTGGATCGGCTAATATATTTGTATCTATGATTTTTGGCTACTCGATTCAGGAAATGGAAGTGAGAAGAATTTTTTTTTTCTACTCCGATACCTACGAGCTTAGTATTACTAAGGTCTTCATCCATCAAGTTGAATATAATAGGAAATCAAAGACTCCACATTACCTAGTCATTTCGAAAAAAATATATTTTTACTATAGAAACGTTAAAAAATAATAAATTTTATGCTTGTGTAATTTAAAAAAAAACTGGGAATAGTGAGCCTGATTTTATTAATAAAGTTCTGCTGTTTAAGAAATAATATTATGTTTATACAATGCCAAAACACCAGCTTCCAAAGTGGCAGAGTCTGAATTGAGTAAGGCATCTGTTCAGAAACACTTTGTAAGATGTGTTTTAACAATATTCAGAACTTGTGAATTTCTTTCCTGATAGCCAGTATTTTTTGGTCATTGTCGATGTCAAAAACTACATTTAAAACGCTTGAAATTGAATGCCAATAATCAAAAAGCTTACATTATTCAGTACCATATTTAAATAAGTCTGTACTTTTCCAGATGTTATAAAATAACCAGGAACACCAGCCTTTTAAGTGTAGGGCCTGAATTGAGTAGGGCATCTGTGAAGTAACACTTTGTAGGACGTGTTATTCTATTTTTAATTTCAAAATCCCATAATTTTTCTGTAATAAAATGATAATTTGATGTTCTAATTGAATCTGAGCATAATGGGATTTTATACATATATATTATGATGTAATCTACAATTTGTAATATTAAAAGAAACAAAATGTTGTATACTTAACCCTTTCACTGCTAGCCGTACTGGTAGGCAGCCGACATCACTCGGCTGCGCTAATTTGCGTCGTCCGCATTGAGTCGATAAGATTCCAAGCTAGCAAAAAAAACTAGAATTTGGTTTAGGGTTTTATTTGGATTTAACAATCTAGTAAAAAACAAGATATTGCAAAAAAAAATAAAAAAAAACACGAGAAAAAACAGGAAAAAGTGCAAAAAAAATTTAAAAATTTTTAATGTCGCTTTGACTTAAATATATTTATTTTGCACATTCTGGCCACAAAAAAAATATACTCAATTACAAAAAATTATAAAAAAACAAACAGAACCCTAACAACACTAAAAGAAAAAACTACGGGTCTCGTTGAACATGGTACCTTTCGAAGCATGGGGCTACACAAAACGATATGGACTGCTGTACCAGTTGTCAATAAAAAGTGTATGACCTTTATCTAAATAAGGATCGAGCAGGGTTATAACCACGTCTCCAGATTTTCCGAAATCTGATTCCATCGTTTCTGTAGTTGCCCCAGTATATATAATAAAGTCTAATATGTACCCACTAACCGCATCACACAGGACAAAAAACTTGATGCCAAAGCGGTTTCGTTTTGAGGGGATGTACTGCTTAAAAAAAACCCTACCTTTATAAAGCATCAGACTTTCATCTATACACAATTCTTTGTATGGAATGAATGATCCTTTGAATACATGTCTCATGTGATCCACTATTTTTTACGAATTTTCCGTAAGGAATCTTGGTTTATGGGTAAATTGTTATTTGAAAAATGCAGCATACTCATGATTAGCAAGAAACAGTCCCTAGGCATTGTGTTCCCGAAAACAGGTGTAGCTAACAAAGGATCTATTGACCAATATTCTTGTATTTGGAGTTTCTTCACCCGCGCCATAAGAAAATTCAGAGCGAAAAATCGGTGCATTTCTTGAGAACTAGTGTTTTTCCATTGATTCAGCCTGGAGTGTGGTCGAATACCTTCCTTATTTTCTAGAACATATTCATAAAATTTATTAATCTCATTCACTATTAAAGCAGTTATATCCTCTCCAAAAAAAACTTCAAAGCAGTCATATTCTGAACAGTTCTCAAATAGATCTGGTACATTATTACCAGAATTTGTAGTATCAAAAGGGAATACGTGGGGCTGAATGTTCGCATTTTCCCATGATATTTTAGCATGTAAATCGACAGTTTGATTACCTTGGGGCTCCTCTGTCTCACTTTCATCGATGTCGGAAGCATTTGTTGTCAATTCATGAAGCACTGCTGGCACAACTTCGTCATTCAGGTCTACAGATAAATGTTCGGCTAAAAACTCGTCTTCAGAATCGCTTTGTGTTAGGATTTCTTCCAGTTCTGCAGTTGTATAATAAGACCCCTTCCTTGGGAAGGGAAGAGACATTTTCGTTACTATTCAACAGCTAAAAACAGATAAATTGATAGCTCGGTTTGGAAACATTCTAGAACTGTCAAAAAGTGACAGTCACATGTATATGTTTCATTGTCGTAATAATATAACAGTCATAAAAACTAAACTGCTGGAGAATTGAAAAGAGGAATTTAGAAAAACGCAAGAATTGTTTTTTTGTATCTAATCGTATTTTGGTGTATATAAGAATAAATCAAATATTGTTTTGTAAAAAATATCGTGGAATAAAATTTTGTAAAAAATGCATAGGTTTAGTTCACACCCTGTACAGACCTTTTTCAGTTATACCTGACATCCCACAACCAAGGGTATAATCTACACATACTGGGCAAGCTAACAACGAAACCCCCAGTTTAATTCGGCTTACCGTTTTCAAAATATCGTACCTTAAAAACATCCAAAAAAAATTACGTTATGCAGTTCAATTGTCCAGCAGTTTACTTCTACAATCGCTACCGCACGTGCGGAGCTATTTACATCATTCTGTGCCCATACGTACGAAAACCCGTATATCCGAATCGCGCGAGGAATCCCGAAGAGGCACCGTCGGCTTTGAAGAGAGAGAAGGGAGACACATTGGAAGTCTCTTTTGGTAGACGCACTGAAAATAGCCGAAACAGTGTCGCGGAGAAAAGTTCAGATTGGGTCCACTTGCTGGCGCTGAATGTCGCAATCGAGATCCCGTCGCAATGAATTACAATATTATTTTCGGCGGCAGATGACATCACTCTTTGCATTAAAAATCGGTACAGTGTGTTTACGTTTCGGTACGTTAAGGCGTGCAGCGGACCCCCAAAAACCGCTTTAGAAATGGAATAATTAAATGGCCAAGGAGAGGTAACCGATTTAAACCAATTGCAATTTAATACTTTATACAAAAATAAAAAATTAACAATTACTTTTAAAATTAACAATTACCTTTTTTTTCGCCGCACGCGTTTTTATATATTTTTCTTTTTAACTCGTAGTATCTCCGATAAATAAGCAACGATCCATGTGAAATTTTTTACACAATAAACCTTTGTCATTTTCCAAAAAAAATAAGCTTAACTACATTTCTTAATATTAATCTTCTCTACCTATATATAAAAAGACTTGTTTTGACTGACTGACTGATAATAAGTTTCACCGTGGGTGATTTTCTTAGGTAGGCAGTCCACTTTGTTGAGGGGTTGGATGGATTATTGCAACAATGGAACGAAGATGAACATCCAGCAGACGAAGAACCTGTGGCGGTCCCTGAAAATGATAACTTTTTAGGATTATTGGCCCCTGTTCCCAATGTAGATCCAAACATGGACGTTCCTGCTGCACCCCAAGAAATCCCTGCTCTTCAAGAACCTCCTGCATACTTGCTTTTTTTCGTCAGTCAATCACCTCTTCTGGCATCCACTACGTCAACTATTCCGGCATCAGTACCTCCTCCTGTTGCCACTACATTGCTACAACCATCACCTTTAACCGACACACTTTCCATTGCATCCACTTCACAGCAGAATCCACACAACCCAACATTAACTCTCGAACTTTCCCCATCAAGTTCCTCCTCAGAATTGCCTTGTTTTGCCTCACTTCCTCATTCTCCCGACAGTAGATCCCTTTCACAAAGCACCTCCTTTTCTTTTGAACACATCAACAGACCTCCTTCACAAAATCCTCCCCTTTTTTATGAACCCAACAGCCGATTTCTTTCAGCAAACCCCCATATCTCTCCTGAACCTGCAAGCACCACTACGTCAACTGCTCCGCCATCATTAGCTCCTCCCGTTCCAATTGACACTACAATGCTAAAACCATCACTTTTAACCGACACACTTTCCCTTCCATTCACTTCACAACAGAATCCATACACCCCAACATTAACTATCGAACCTTCTCCATCAAGTTCTTCTTCAGAACTGCCTTATTTTACCTCACTTCTTCATTCTCCCGCCAGTAGATCCCTTTCACGAAGAATTTCCTTTTCTTTTCAACACATCAACAGGCTTTCTTCACAAAGCCCTCCCCTTCTTCATGAACCCGACAGCCGATCCCCTTCAGCAAACCCCCATCGCTCTCCTGAACCTGCAAGCAGATCTCCTTCTCCCGAACCCCTCTATAATTTCCCACCTATTCCAGAGGCAGTTGGACAAATGTTTGCCCAACTAGGGGCCGATGACGACGATGACTTACCCATCACAATTGCCCAACCCAACCCATTACAATTGCCCAGGCCAAGTTGCGCATTTTTAAGCCAAACAATGACATTCAAAAAATATTTCTAACAAAACTTCGGGATGGCTCCAAAAATAATCGGAATCGACATTTTGAAAATTCGGTATAATTTTTTTTTACCCTATTTTTACCGATTTTAAAATAACATCATGCACTTTTGCATTGCCAATTTTTTAATGGCGTATTCTTGAGCTCAAAAATGCGCAACCCTGTACCAATTTAACCATTTTCATATTTCTATTAAAGCTATAATTTAACTGAGATCCCAATGGTGGGGGTCGAATTCAAATCACCCTGTGCCTCCCTTTTATAATAATAATGAAACAACGTGCAACGGTAAAAGAGCCCGGGGCACATATGCCACCTCATTGCCGAGCCGATTTTTTTTTTATCATATATAAGATAGGTATCCTAAAATTATATAAATAATTATTATAGCATAGCAACAAATTTTGCGATTTTTTTCCATGTCTAGGTACATTTATTTGTCTTCAAGTTTTGCAATTCACTTATTTAATTGTGTATGGCGCCCTCTGCCCTATATCGCGCCCAGGGCAAGTGCCCCCTTGCCCCCCCCACTATAGTTTCGGCCCTGCATGTATAATAGGGCCGTTTTACAATTGAACTTTTTTAGGGCGTTTTTTACTTGTGAACACCATGAACATATTGTCCTTTTTTTCGCCATTAACAGGTTGGCGGATCCTTCAAATTAATTTTTATTTCAACTTATGATTTGATTGTAGTCACCAATATAAATAAAAACATTACACTATAAACTTATAACTAAATGACGCCATCTACATTACGTCACCCCATCCCAAATTAAATCAAAAAAAGCAATACACTATAAATTTATAACACTCTAACAAAATGACTAAATGGCGCCATCTACATCACGTCACCCCAACCCAAAATAAACACCTTGTGGCCAGAGACAGAGATCGCCCAATAAAATTACCACTATATTTTGCTTCACGTAAGCATCATAGCCGGTTCTGATATACGGGCTTTCGGACGTATGGAATATGGATCCGTCTCAAATCTAACTGAGAACGCAGAGCAGAGACGTTTGCCATGCTTCTCACACTGAATAGTGGTGGGGCAGTTATTATAATATCTAGACGCTAAAAGCTCGTTTTCATGCGACATAATAATGTCACGACAGTTAAAGTCATGACAATATGACATTTTTTGAGAAGTGTTTTCATGTATTCAATGTCTTGACTTTTGCATTAAACTAAAAATGGCGTCGACTGAAGTGATTGCGGCAGCTGCACGAGTGTTAAGTTTAATTATAAGTGAAAATAAAGAAAAAAAAGGAAAAGTGAAAAAAAAAATCTGGGTAAGACAATGGATCCAACGAAGAAATAAATTGGGTGCATGTAACACCCTTATACGAGAACTTGCTGCAGAAGATCCTTCAAGCTTTTTGAATTTCATGCGCATAGACCAGGCTATGTTTAATATTCTACTTGGGAAGGTTCAAACTAGCATTCAAAAGAAGAATACTGTTATGCGAGACGCATTATCAGCTAAATTGAAGCTTCAAATAACTCTGAGGTACTTGGCTACAGGAGACTCATTATCTTCTTTACAGTATCTGTATCGAGTCCCGAAATGTTCAATAAGTATATTCCTACCTGGACGGCTATTCTGTAAACGCGTGAAACAACATTCACACGAGAAGTGGGTGGAGCTCACTCGAAAATTACTAAAAGTTTATTCTGTAAACAGGGGAGCGCTTACATCGTGCGAAAAATGCGTGATCACACTTCTACTGCTAAATTGTGAGGGAGAAGGGTATCCTAACCTAACTTCCAAGACAGGTGATGAAAATCCAAAAAAAATAGCGTTGTTTTGTTTGGTTTGTTCTGATTATAAAAAAATCCCTCCGATTATTATTATTGTGTATAATAATAACCATAATATGGATTTTGCTTTTATTTATGGATTTTTTGCCTTTATGTTTTTCTTTAAATCTTGCCAAGACTAAAAATGAAAGGTATACTCAAAACTGTTTTTATTTACCCTAATGTTTCACCTACTTTTCGCCATTGCTTCCAAGTTTTACAAGATGCCCCAGGGAATGCATTTAGCGTTACAGTGATGTTTTCTCACAAGTTTTGGGCGTCTTTCTTTGTAAAACTATTTAAAAATAGTCCACTTTGTAGCTGGGGGTGTTTTTTCATCCACTCAGTTAGAATTTTTTTTTGTCCATTGGTCATGGGGGTCGATCGATTACACTCCTGCTTTTACTGATTCGATTACACTGCCATTTTAATACCACATACTACTTCTATCTAATTTCTAATTTATTAAAGTGGTAATACTAACACAGACAATTATTAACGTCTTTTAATCCGTTGTACAAAAAAATAAAATAAATAATAAATACCCGGCATCCGGTACGTCAAATGTCAAAATCCTTGTCAGGTCAGCGGCGCGTCGAACGTATGAGCACGCATATTCTATTGGTCGAGAATCTGGCAACGCTGTAAGAATTACATGATCGTGATGATCGTTCACCACACGGTCACTGCTATTACAGAATACTAATTTTTATACCTAGGGAGAGAAACGTGATGTGAGATCCCTTCTCTCAGGAGGAAGTGTCACTTCCTCCAAAATTACAGAATAGCCGCCCTGATGTGTTGGACGCCATATATGCAGGATTGAAGGAATTTATAAAGGTAAGTAATTTATTAATGTAACCAAATGTAACATTGAAACACGTTAATATGAAAACAAAACATTTTATTCTGTGATCCCTCATAATTTTTATTATAAACGCATAAAAAAAACACTAACTCATAAAAATGTTTATGTAACATAATTTGTATAAGCGCGATAAAACACGTTGCTTACACCACAGTGAAGTGACCAATTCGAAAAGTATGTTTGTAGTGGAGAACTTAGTGGTGGCGCTATATGTGTAGAGTCTATTGCGACTGATTGATTGGTTACACCGCCTTCCCCAAAATTTTGTGCATATTGGGTTGTAGCTGGAGTATGCACGCTACTTGTGCTAAAGGATGAACTGGGACGAGAGGAATCTGATAAAGAATTCTGCTCTAAATATTGTAAGCAAGTTTGTGTAATCAGATTTTGGATTTCACTCTGCAATTTTAATGCTGCTGGTAACGGTAGCTTTTCCAGTTGCATACCAACGGAAGTCCCAAATGCTATAAATTCGTTGTTTGCGTGAGCATTTGAAATTTTTTCTAAGGAGGCTACAGCATTATCGATTGATGATATTTGCTTCTTGCGACATCGAGATGTGAGTGGCCGTTTTGTGACTGCTCTTGCTGGATTTGAATCTGAAGTATTGCTAGTTGATGGATTTAAGATACCGGTGGTGTTTGCATTATTTAGAGTAGCATTGTTGTCCATAGGCGGATTCTCAATCGCTGTACGAGCAGCTTCATCCTCCTCCTCTTCTTCATCCTCGTCATCATCCGGTTGCTGTAAAAAAAAAATTATTTAGAATTGAAAATTAGAAAAATGATTTTTTTAGTTGAGCTTTACAGTACCTAGTATTAATAGTTGATTATTGTTTCAGATACCAAGGGACGAAAACGAATGGAAGAATATAGCACAAGGATTTGATAAGAAATGGAACTTCCCAGGCTGCGTGGGAGCATTAGACGGCAAGCACGTGGTAATTCAATGCCCACTCAATACGACATGTTTGTATTTTAATTACAAGGGAACATTTAGCATTGTCCTGTTAGCACTAGTCGATCACGATTATTGTTTCACATTAATAGGCATCGGGGGATATGGAAGTCATCAGATGGCGCAATTTTCGATCATTGTGCATTTAAAACTGCACTTGAATCAAATGCACTAGAGATTCCACCAGAATGTGTTATCTTAGGAGATGATGCCTTTCCATTAAAACCGTATCTCATGACTCAATACCCTCGACGTCCAGACATGCCATACGAACAGAAGATCTTTGACTACCGACATTGCCGTGCGAGGCGCATTGTAGAGAATGCTTTTGGTATACTAGCCAGTCGATTTCGTATATACAGGAAACCAATATGTGTAGCTGAACGTACTGCAGTTAAAATAGCAAAAGCTACTTGTGCCCTACACAACTGGATTCGAAAAACCATTGGACCCGCTAATGATAGCATAACTTGTGATGCAGAAGACTTTGTGCAGGGTAAACTTATACAAGGAAGTTGGCATAAGGAACCTTCTGAGGGATTAGTTAATCTAAGGGCTACAAAAAATCGAAATTACCGCAACGAAGCCCGTGAAAAAAGAAATAATTATGCGACATATTTTGTTGGAGAAGGGGCTGTAGACTGGCAAGATCAAATGATTTTGTGAATATTTCTCATTTTGTAATAAATGTATTAACTATAGAAAAAGTATTAATTCACTTACCAGGTTTGATTCCGAGAATATTTCTGTTGTTGGTCTTAGGAATCTATCAGCAACTTCAAACCAAAAAAGCTTTGGGACATACACATCTCCCGTTCCACTTCCAGTTTTTCTACTGTTTTTAATTTTCCGTACTTCTGTATTGTATGTACCACGAATACTCCAACAAGGAACTCTCTCATATTCCTCCAAAAAGTGAACGATATCAAAAAAACCATTTCCTTTTTCCATTATTTAAACCTTGTAAACTTATTCTTTTTAACCTCACTTTCACACGCGGGACTCGTAAAATTGATGCCACGTAGTCACGACAATGCGGAATTGCAGTTTTCACAAGGTTTGTTACTTGGAACTAACATAAAATGTCCCAAAAATAACAAAGAATTAGTTTCCTCACTTAATTTGGGCCTTTCTAAATACTGTCGTTTTGTGATTATGATGTTACTGTATTGTTACATGAAACTTGTTCCAATACTGGCCTGGCTGCTTCAGTATCGAAATCGAAGATCCAGCCTTTGCCAAAATGCTGGTTAAGTTAGTGGACTGTATATTTGAATTGCAATAAAACTCTTGACTCGTAAAAAACCCCGTATATTCTTCGAGGACAGATTACACTGATTTTTACAAGAAAAGACACGAATTGAGACTTAAACGTAATGAATAAAATGTGGATATCAAGGCGCGGGGGCAAACCCGACTGTCAACAAAAAAGCCGAAACATCAAACGTAAAACCGGCGCGGCGAATGAAACTGCCATACTCGTCTCGTCTCGGTGCTAAATTGTGACTAACTCTCAAACTATCGACCCAATTCAGGCGGGATTTGTTCCTTTGGGGACGATCGATACCTACGCACTCGCGGCACTGCCTTTTCATGCGAATTACTAGGAAATACCGACGCGGCGATATCTTTGTACAGTTCTTGGAATTTATTATGTTTATTTTACCTTTTAAGCCGCAAAGAAATATAAAATAATGTTTTATATTTTAGAAGTCTTAACATGGCCCCCGCGTTGAAACTTGATTTCAACAAAGAAACTTATTCTAGATAACAAAGGAAACCATGCAACTTAACCTAACCTTAACTAGTACATGGGCCGTAGGCCGACAGAACACCATAAATCCTTAATCTAGCCTAGCTAAAGGTACAACCTTAATCTACAGGTAAACGCGCGAGCTTAACTACGGCACGCTTAATGATACCCGTTTTGGTTTTTACACTCGCGACTCGCACGATTCCATCCTTCCCGGGATGTACATCAC
Source organism: Anthonomus grandis grandis (assembly GCF_022605725.1). NCBI lineage: Eukaryota > Metazoa > Arthropoda > Insecta > Coleoptera > Curculionidae > Anthonomus > Anthonomus grandis. The sequence goes on from NC_065563.1 coordinate 802,116, forward strand.
AAATGCGACCAAGTCGCCACTGAAAAGACGGTAAGTCATTTTCATGCACTAAAACTAGATCACCCACACAAAGGTTCGGGTTTGAGACCTTCCATTTGGTTCTCTGTTGCAAGGACGTCACATATTCCGTGGACCACCGGTCACAGAAATGTTGCCGAATTTTCTCAAGCTGCTCCAACTCATTTAGGCGATTAGTTGGAGTCTTTCGACAGTCTGTATATGGCAAATAACCTGACGTGCGTCCAATCAGAAATTGGGAAGGGGTTAACGCGCTCAGATCATTCGGATCTGCCGTTAAAGGCGTTAAAGGTCTCGAATTGAGAATGTTTTCTACCTGAGTGATTATCGTATAAAGACTTTCAAAGGTTAAATTAGAAAGGTTATTTGATAAAACCTTTAACAAATGCCGCTTTGCTGCTTTTACAGGAGCCTCCCATATGCCACCATGATGTGGGGAGTAGGCTGCTATGAAATGCCAATTTATGTTTAGATTGGCACCACATTCCCTTATAATGTCATTTTTATTAGACTTTAAGAATTGGCCCAGTTCCTTTAAATGATTACTGGCGCCAATGAAATTAGTGCCGTTATCTGAGTAAATGTTGGCTGGCTTGCCTCTGCGAGCAATGAATCTTTGAAATGCCTCAAGAAACTTATTTGTGCTCAGACAGGCCGGTAACTAACTCCAAATGTACGGCTTTTACGGTAAGACAGACAAAAACACAAAGATAACATTTAAATGTTCTGCATCCACGACCCTTACGATCTTTGTAAAGAAAAGGACCTGCGTAATCGACCCCGACATCCACAAACGGACCCTTTGCAGACACGCGAGTTTTTGGTAAGTTTCCCATCAGATGACTGATAAAACGCGGTTTAAATTTGAAGCAGAGAATGCACTCTCTCACCACCTTTTTTGCAATATTCCTTCCAGATACCGGCCAGAACTTTTCTCGAACTCTGGCTAATAATAATTGAGGGCTGCAATGAAAAGAATTGAAATGCTCATGTTTAAAGACCAAATAGGTAAAATGATGCTTCGACGGTAACAGCATAGGATGTTTCTTGACCATAGAATAACAAGAATGGCGAAGCCTGCCACCAACTCTTATGATACCATCTACTAGGATAGGCGTGAGACTCAAAATGTTACTTTTATTGTTAACACAATTATTTTTCTTTAAAGAGTTTAAATCTTCAAGAAATGCTTCTTGCTGAACCAGCCCTACCAGCTTTATTGTGGCTATATGCAACTCGTTTGCGGTGAATTCATCGACGATTCTGTCGGATTTAGCGGACTTACAATTGCGTATGAATCTGATGCAATAAGCTACGACTCGAATGGTTTTGGAAAATGAGGAAAGGCGAGAAGTTGTTGTGAGTTGCACCTTAAAGTACATATGACTTCTGGTAATTCAGAGAGATCATATGGCCTCGAAATGGAAATGTCAACTGGCCAGAAAGAAGACGATTTGTACAACCACGATGGGCCGTGAACCCATTCTTTATTTGTTGCTAGGGCACTAGGTGATATGCCTCTGGACAGCATATCTGCCGGGTTTTCCTTCGTGCTAACGTATCTCCACAGTTCTGGTGAAGCCACCTTCTGAATTTGTGCAACTCGATTTGCCACAAACACCTTGAAATGGCACGAAGAAGAATGAATCCATGCCAGGGCAACTGTCGAGTCACACCAAAATTGTACGTCATTAACTTGGATTGTTAAAGAAGATATAACCTTGGAATAAAGTTGTGCTAAAAGAAGCGCCGCACATAACTCCAATCTAGGAATGCTGACTTGCTTTAAGGGAGCAACGCGAGTTTTAGCTGTAAGAAGATGCACATGCACTTGGTTTTCCGTGTCTATGGTGCGCAAATAGATACATGCCCCATATGCTTGCTGAGAAGCATCTGAGAATCCATGCAACTCGATTCTAGTTACATTTTTAAAAGTGGCTTGCCTCGGAATTTTCAAGCCATTGAGGACTGGAAGCTCTTCACGGAAAACCTTCCATTTATTCGAAAGTTCACACGGCAATTCGTCATCCCACGATACCTTCAGGGACCATAATTTTTGTAGAAAGATTATTGCAGTGATTAATACCGGACTAATCAAGCCTAGGGGATCGAAAATCCTTGCGGTCTCTGATAGGATGAATCTCTTGGTCAGTTTATTTTTTAATGGCGATAATTTAATGTTATAGGAAAATATATCATCCGTACTTGTCCACAGCATACCGAGAGTTTTACATGTCGTTGACTGATTAAAATAGAATTTGTCGTCAGAATTATTTGAATCTTGTAGATTTTCTAGAATATCTGGATTATTGGATCTCCATTTGCGTAACTTAAAATGGGCGGAACCTAATATAGAAGTTACTTGCTCGCTAAGTTCAATGACCTCAGTGGCCGAACTGGCTCCCCACAACCAATCATCAATATAGAAATTTCGCCTAATCGCCTCTGAAACTTGAGGATGCGATTGTTGGTTGTCAATGGAAAGCTGTAACAGACACCTTGTAGCGAGAAATGGGGCACTAGCTGTGCCATACACAACCGTGTTTAATGAGTAGGATTGGAGCTCCTTCTCTGGGCTGGATCGCCAATAAATCAATTGTAGAGGCTTAAAATCCTCAGCTACACGAATTTGTCGGTACATTTTACAAATATCCGCAGAAACTACATACGAATGCTGACGGAAACGTAATAAAATTGAGACAAGGTCTTCTTGAATCGTTGGACCTACTAGTTGAAGGGAATTGTAAGAATAACCACTTGAGGAAATGTAAGAGCTGTTAAAAACCACACGTAACTTTGTGGTGGCACTCTCTTCACGCAAAACGCCATGATGAGGTGAATAGAAGCATGTGTCATTTGATGATGGTTCAAAGGGTGACATGTGGTCTAAGTGAATGTACTCTTGCATGAAATCTGTGTACATTTCTTTAAGTTTTGGGTTGGAGGCGAGCTTTTTCTCCAATGAAAGAAACTGTTTTGTAGCACCAGATCTTGTCTCGCCAAGACATGAAATAGATTCCTTTAATGGGATGGAAACAATGAACCTTCCATCAGAATCTCTTTGGAACGTTTTTTGAAAATGCTCTTCTGCTTGCTGCTCTTCCTGTATGAAGGGTTTTTCCACAGAAACTTCCTCAATCTCCCAGAATTTGGTTAAGGAAGCCTCCAGATCTGTGGTTCTAGAATGGTTACAGATAACCTTATCTTGTTGACTTGGACTCAGAGGCCCAGATATATACCATCCAAGATGGCTTTCTTGGAGAACAGGCATATTTCGCCCTAAATGTCTTACCCCTTTACGGAGAAGCCTCCAAAAGATAGCAGCACCCAGGAGCATATCAATTCTACTTGACTCGAAGAACTTTGGATCTGCAAGTTTAATGAAAGATGGAATTTCCAAGAAACCTGGACTAATGGAATGTGTAGGTAAACTATCAGTAATGTCTGGAATAATCAGACACTGGACATTAGTTTTAAAAGGAGAATTGGAAGACTTTAAATATATAACACATGATTTGGAAACATGAGTATGGCCTTGATTAATGCCATTAACGGAAATGTCCACTGAATCTTGTGGAACCATTAGTTTCTCGGCCATATCTCTAGTAATGAAACTTGACATGGAGCCGCTGTCTAACAGTGCTCTGCATGTATGTAATTTGCCATTTATGTCTGAAACTTGGACTAATGCAGTGGCCAACAAGACTTGACCTTGGACCGAAACGCTGCAACTAGTCGTCTGATTAGGAATATTGGCAACTTGATTGTCGAGGAACAATGTCTCAGATTCTGGTAAAGTCATGATATTAGAACTAGAACAATGCCTCGCTGAACTATTTGCATTATTAGTGAAAGAACAATTGAAAACATGCAACAACGAATTATGTTTCTCCTTGCAATGCCTACAGGACCCAGCATTACAAGTCGAAAGGTCATGGCCTTTTTTTAAACAATTCATACATATCCTCAATGCTCTTAATCTGTCTTCCTTTTCTTTTACTGACAACTTATGAAAAACCTCACATTTGTAAATAGAATGAGGTTTGTCACAGTGATAGCAAGAAAATGAGTTACTTCGGTTAGCTAGAGTTGGATTGGGATCTCTATTGGTCGTAGTATTCCCAGAAAACCGTTTACCAGACATGGTTTTAGATTTAAAATCATGTTGACCCGATTTAGAATTCTCGTTTGGCTTATGAAGGCCAATTTTGTATAGAAAGTCTGCTCTAGCCGTTAAAAAATCTTTTAAACAAGAAATTGTAGGTGAATCCACCTTTGAAATACATTGTTCCCACTCTTTAATTGTGTCTTTATCGAATTTACTAGAAACCATGTAAATTATAAGTGGATCCCAATTTTGTGTTTTCACCCCGCAGCATTCTAGAGAATTCAAGTTTTTCGACAGTAAATCAACAAAATTTCGAAAAGACTGAGGAGAGCTTGAATTGATCTCTGGAATACTAAACAAAGACTTGATATGATTGTGAATGATTAATTTCTTATTGTCATAGCGCTGACATAAGATGTCCCAAGCCAACTCATAATTGCTCGCAGAAATCTCCAAGCATTGTATACACTGAGCAGCTGAACCTTCTAACGAGGCCTTAAGATAGTGATATTTCTGGATTTGATCAAGATTGCTTACACTGTGAACTAGAGAAACATATAGTTCTTTAAACTCGAGCCATTTATCAAAAGCACCTGAAAACTTGGGCAATTCAATGACCGGCAATTTGACATGTAAATTATTTGAACTAGATGTAGTATTTGAGGCACTAGATGGAGTATTATTTTTACTAGATAAATCAAAAATTAGTTCTTTGGCCATAGAAATGGTACTATAATAAGTATCTTCAAATGAACTATCATGATACCTATCATAGTCTATGCCCTCTAAAGAAAACTGAACTTCATTGTAATCGTTTAACAAATGACCTTCTAAATCTTTTAATCTAGTATCAAGCTCTATTAGTTTCGAGCCACTTGGACTTTCTTGAACTGCATCTAAGAATCTACTAAACCGCTCTAGTTTGGCTGTCAAAATATCCTGCTTTCTGACTAAATTGTCAGCCACATCGCTTTGACTAGAGGTTTTAACCGCAGATCCAGTATTCCTTTTTCCCATTTTAATTTATTATTGGGAATATAAATGTAAAATTGTCAAATGTAAAAGAAATAATATAAATGAAAGCAGAAAATATAGGCAGATGTTAAAGTATGGCTAGGTACCTAGTACAACGGAGAACTAAGTACTCAATGAAAGCCTTTTACAAATTGTATACCTAAACCCGACCTAAATTCCTACTTAAAATTAAGCATGCAGTTTCCTAAAAATAGTGCTTAGAAACTAGCTTAATTGCGCTTTAAATAACGAACGCCACTGTATAATAATAAGTTTATTTGCCAACGGTAAAAATGTCCCACTGGAGGGGAGCAACTTGAGAATTATAACAACATATAACAACAGCTGGAACGGCAGGAACAGGAACCATCTAGGACAGGAACCCCCAAATGATCTGGAACCTCAGGAACCCTCTAGAACAGGCCTACAGGAACGCAGCAACACCGGAACCAGGAACGTAAACAAAGGCGACCATGCAGGCATTTGGCACCCAGGCACACCCAGTAACAGGAGACAGGAACCTCACAGCGACTTGAAACTGCACTGCAGGCTGTAGGTCTCTCCAATGGACAGTAAATAGAACATGCACATTTACCTTATTTGTATGCTGCCAAGATTGCACACACTTGACACTCGAATCGAATCTCGTCGTTTTGCCCGTAACGAAAAATGTAAATATCCGAAACACCTTATATATAGCGAACCACAAATTATCCGGCCGAAGGATCAAAAAATGTATTGTTACATGAAACTTGTTCCAATACTGGCCTGGCTGCTTCAGTATCGAAATCGAAGATCCAGCCTTTGCCAAAATGCTGGTTTAGTTAGTGGACTGTATATTTGAATTGCAATAAAACTCTTGACTCGTAAAAAACCCCGTATATTCTTCGAGGACAGATTACACTGATTTTTACAAGAAAAGACACGAATTGAGACTTAAACGTAATGAATAAAATGTGGATATCAAGGCGCGGGGGCAAACCCGACTGTCAACAAAAAAGCCGAAACATCAAACGTAAGTGTAAAAACACAGTGGACGCCGATTTCCTGCTTACCGGCAGCCAGCGCCGATCGGCGCCTATAAGCTTCTATAATAAATAATGCTTTCAAGTTAGCAATAACACAATAGAGACAGGCTCAGGCTTGTTGGCGCTGGTAGTCGGCGTCACCGGTTTTACCGGAATGATTATTTAGTTCTTTCTAGCCGGTTGTTCGTACAGGCAGACAGATACAGCTATGGATGTAGAGATTTTAATAGCATCAGTGTATAAGAAATGCCCAATATGGGATAAGAAAAGTAAATTACACAGCAATAGAAATGTTGTTGACAAATGTTGGAAAGAAATTGCTGAAGAAATGAAAGAGGATGGTACGTATGAAAATATATATCTATTATTTCGTTTATTATAATATTATTGTTTTTATTTCTCTAAAAATATGAATAAATAGATTATTATTTATCGTATGACAGAGTGATGTTGGAAAAATATGTTACAAATATATCTCTAATCGTTTTGGCTTCATTTAATGGTCGTCCTGTTACTTGCCATCTATTGTGATCAGGAATATTTAACCTTACATCTGTCAAATGTCGTTCAAATCCTTCTCTGTCTATTATAGTGTTGTGAAGAATACATATACATTTAATTATATGATCTGCAGTAGCTATGTCAGTTTCAATGCACTTTAAAAGTAGTCTCCATTTAGCACTCACGATACCAAAGGCACATTCAATAGTTTTCCTTGCACGAGATAAACGTTTATTAAAGCACTCTTTCTCAAAATTTAAATCTCTTCCACCAAATGGTTTCAAAAGATAAGGAAGCAAGGGGTATGCTTCGTCACCTATTAGTACAAACGGTGCTTTTAAGGTAGTTTGAGGCAGATACGCTGGTTCTGGAATATCCAGTTGTTTATTCGATAGCAACTTATACAGTTCCGAAGATTGAAATGTACCACCATCACTTTGTTTGCCGTATCCACCGACATCTATAACTATAAATTTATAATTTGCATCTGCTACTCCTTGTAGGACCACAGAAAAATATTTTTTATAATTAAAAAACATTGACCCTGAATTTCTAGGGCAAAGAATGCGTACATGTTTTCCATCAATACTGCCGATGCAATGTGGAAAATTCCAAATATTGTTAAAATCTTCAGATATCTTTTGAAAATCATCTTTCGTGGGCACAGGCATATGGACTGGTTGCAGTACTTTCCACAATGCAGCAACTGTTTCTGTTACAATTTTTCCCACAGTAGAAGCTCCAACCCTGAATGAAAATGACAGCATTCTGAAAGATGAGCCTGTAGCAAGATACCTGCAAAAAACATATTTTATTAGAACGTGGTTTTGACGTTTTGATAAATGAATGAATGATTACAAATGGTCAGTGAGGGGTGTAAATTAAAATTATCCTGAAAGTATATTTTTAGAGATGGTAAAATCATAAGATAATGAAAGCAAACAATAAATTTGAAAAAATTATTGAATTTTGAATAATCAAGATATTTACAAATTTTTGATACTAATTATTTTTATTTCATACTTTTTAGTGCATTTTGAATTTCGGCGTCGCGTCGGTGCAATTTTTTACTATGTAATTTTGTTTCAGAAAATAAACTGAGGAAAAAATGGAAGTATATCAGGGATCAATTTTCCGTAGAATTAGGAAAATTTCCTCCTCCACGTTCAGGTGATGCCGCAAATGATACTCCGACATCCAAGTGGCCATACTTCAAACTGCTCTTATTTTTGAAAGATACGGTAATGCCTAGAAAGTTGAAAGGAAATTTGCCACAAGTAAGTGGTCGTACTGAAAGCTTTGCAGAAAGTCAAACTGAAGCAGAAGAGTCGATTCAGTCATCGATGGAATTAGACGAGACCAGCTTTTGTTCCACTGAAGATGTTGTACCTCCTCAACGAAATGCTGGCGATGATATCGTAGAAAATACAAGGCAAGAAAATATTAAAACACCTTCGAGAACAAAAAGGAATACTGATGTATCTTCGACACCACAATTTTCATCTAAAAAGAAACGAGGCCCAACAGAAATATTTAACGACTCATTATTAGAAATTGAGAAACAAAAAGTAGCATACCTAGAGTCAAAATCTAAGCGAGCAAATGAGAAAGAAGATGAACACCTCTTGTTTTTTAAAAGTCTTCTGCCTCATGTGAAAAAAATTCCTGAGTCACGCGTATTAGCTTTTCGATGCCGGGTTCAAGAGCTAGTTGAACAATTTTCATACCCGCTAAATAGGTTCGAATCTGTTCCATCTACGATCCTTGGTCCTTCAACTTCCAACTCATCTATTTCCAATCAATCACTGAATTACATCGATAGAAATCGTTTCACTGCAGAAGAAGAATGTACAAGTCTCATTTTATCAAACATGGAACAACCTGAAACGGTTTCTGGTACTTCCGAATGTCCCCCACCACTGTCCTTCTTTTTGAAATAAAAATTTAATCAACCATTTTAAGTCTTATTTTTGTTGAAACAAAACCAACATATGTAATTATTTGCTAGACGTTTTGTTAATAGTAAATGATTTGTTTGTTAGTAACCTACTTAAAATATATACTCGTAAATATTATAAAGATACTTACCTCAAGGTAATGACTAATCTTTCTTCTGGTAAAATGGGCTGACTGTGAAGGTTACACCAGTTTTTAGTTAGAAGATGTTTAACTTTTTCTATATATATCTAGAATTATTTCATGGTTCATTCTGGTGTACTGAAAAAAGCGGTCAGGGTCATCTGTCAACTTCTTGAACAAATGATGATATTCACCATAAAGTACCCTCTCACGATTTATAGAGTGAACACCAACTTTTTGACGCGAAGGTTAACCTGGAACTGACAAAAGGCTGGTTTTTATTTGCTTTTTTCTCGTCGGCACTGTGTCCGCACTAAGTGCCGAAATTCGGAACCGATCGGCGCTGGTTTCCGGTAAGCAGGAAACCGGCTTTCACTGTGTTTTCGCCCTAAAACCGGCGCGGCGAATGAAACTGCCATACTCGTCTCGTCTCGGTGCTAAATTGTGACTAACTCTCAAACTATCGACCCAATTCAGGCGGGATTTGTTCCTTTGGGGACGATCGATACCTACGCACTCGCGGCACTGCCTTTTCATGCGAATTACTAGGAAATACCGACGCAGCGATATCTTTGTACAGTTCTTGGAATTTATTATGTTTATTTTACCTTTTAAGCCGCAAAGAAATATAAAATAATGTTTTATATTTTAGAAGTCTTAACAGTTACCGATTTTGATTTCTCAGCTATTCTCGTTTCCAAGAACGCAAAAAGCGAGGCCGAGGATGCACTAGGTGTTGGAATGGTTGGCTGAGTTTGATCAGTAACAGACCTGCTAATCTCTTCCCTTTTTCTCATTATAGCATACATTTCATTTTCCAGTAATGAAGTTGCCGATGCTACATTAACTTCGAAAAGCTTCTTTTTTAAACCTAAAGTAAGGAAATAGTTATCTCTTTTAAATCTAATATAACTAGATTTAGATTAATTTTTATTATTATTATTTTTGATGATTAATTAATTTTGATTTGTTAATTTATAACACTACCTAAATTGTAATTGGGCTTTGCCAGTGGATAAATAAAATAAGTATATAAATAAACCTAGAGTCAAGTAATGTCGCCAATTTCGTATTCGTCCTAGTTTCATATGGAAACAGCCTCTTTTTTACTGATTCAATTAATCTATTGCAAAATGTTTTTTCCTCCTCCGTCACAAGTTCTGTATGAATTGTTGTTAAATAATTATAAATTCCTAATGTCAAAGGAATTATCAGGGACACTGTTACATTATTACCTAAAAAATTAAAATACGTACTTTAAAACCACATGCACAATTCCTAAAAGAATAATTTTACCTGATACTTTTCTGGTAGCTTCCTCAAAACATTTTAGAATTTTAACACAATCTTGTATAAGAGTGATCTCATCAACAGAAAGAGGTACAGGTGCCTTTCTTAATTTTAGTATGGCTCTGCCAATTGCATCATCTGTTTTCAAGATCCTTTCAAGCATGTAGTATGTACTATTCCATCTAGAAGTCACTTCTTTTATCAATTTATATTCTTTATGACCTTCGTTGTTTGCATCAATATTTTGTTCTTTTTTAAACATATCCATAGCAATGGTGCTACTCTTAAAAAATTTAACTATATCTTTACATTTTTTAATTACTGGTTGGATAATGACAAAATTTTCTTGGACTGCCAAATTAAGAGTATGTGCATAGCATGGTAAATGCTTTTTTTTAGTAGCTCACATAATTTAATCATATTAGCCGCATTATCTGTGACAATGCACGTAACTTTATTTTCAATGTTCCATTCTTCGAATATTTCGATTAGGGTTTGGGCTATATTTTCGGCCATATGATTTATTCCACCTGTTAGAGGTTTGGTGGAAAGAATAGCTGTTTTTAGTTCATAATATGTATTAATATAATGACATGTCACAGTCAAGTATGACTCTGTTGCTGTGGAGGTCCAGGAATCGCAATTATATATAGCAACATATTCAATCAAATAAAATTCATTCAACATTTTGCCACTTAAAGTAAATGAACTAGGAAGTACATACCTTGGGTCTAACAGGTTGACAAATTTTTTGCCAATGTCATTCACTATATTAAAAGGCTGAAAGTCGAGAGCCACCATTGAATAAATTTGAATCCTCCAAATAGGACTCCTTAGTACCCAAGTGTACTTTGGCCTCCTTGTAGACCTAGTAGTGGACTGTATATTTTTTAACCGTTACCAAACACCGTGAAATAAAACACGCCCGGTGAATTGTTCAACACAGTTTATTAACCCTTAAAACTCGTATTAAACAATCACAACTGCGAACAGGAACTTACAAAACTAGTAGTTTAACATTAACAAAAACATTTAGAATTAGCCACATGCAATTTTTATTAGAGCCCGAGCGCATTTACATGTTGTTAATATCAGCGAGTCAACAGACAGACTGACTATTTTTTAATAATACATCTTTTATTTTGGCGTTCTGCGGGCGGGACGGCGCACGGATGAAGATGAGATACGAATCGGCAAGTCGCTTCAAACGACGCGGCTTTTTTAATACAAACTAGGCAGTGAGTAAACATGCCAATTTTGTTGATTCGAAGAACACTCAATACCCGAATAATAATTAAATAGGTAACATTAATTGGCGTTCTAACATTCTCAACCATATTGGTGAGTATCGTATCGTATCGACCGGCAGCATTGTCATTTCGCTCCGTAATTGCTCACAGTTTTAGTGTGTTAAGATTAATAGCAGAAATAAGAAATTTTCACTAGTAGTGCTTTGTAAGACTGCCAATCCAACGCCATATGTTGTTACTTGATTAGTGAACAGTAAATGTGTTAAAAGAGTGATTTAAGTGCAAACAATAGACCAAATATGTCTATATGTGTTTTTTGTGAGGAATCTATACCATCACGAAAAAAACTGCCATGTAGTGAATGTAAAAACGCTTCGCATATCAACTGCGTTCACAAGTCCGTCGATGTTGCCAATTTGATTTCTGAAGTAAGAGGTTTATCCTGGAAGTGTGATGAATGTGTTTCAAAATGTATTTCCATTGACCAATCACGTTTAAAACTTCTCGTAAATGAGCATGTACAATCATCACTGGCTTCTATTACTGCTGCTTTTGAATCCCTAAAATCTGATTTAGTTACTGTAATCTCTGAGAAGATCTTAAGTGTCAAGTCGGCGACTACTGCACCGGTGAGTTATTCAAGTATAGCAAAAAATAACACTCAACCTGCTGTCTTGGTAGTGCCAAAGAACCAAGCCCAGACCACTGAAAAGACCAAGGAAGATATAACCCATCGAATTAACCCATCGGAATTGAATTTACAGTTAACCAAAGTAAAAGCGGTTAAAAATGGTTCCATTGTCGTAGGCTGTAAAAGTCAGGAAGAAAACAAAAAGTTTAGAGAGATGGCTCAAGAAAAGTTAGCTGATTCCTATGAAATTAAGGAGCTTCACGGAATTAGTCCTAGGGTTCGTATAGTAGGTTTTAGGGAAAATTATAATAATGACGAATTTCTTAATTTAATTAAACAAATAAATAAAGATGTATTTTTTTCTGAATCCATATGTAATGTTTTTAAAATATGTACGACAAAAAAAAGTGACAAGGTATTTCAGGCTGTTGTTCAATTAGATAGAGCGACATATGATAGGATCATAAAGGTGGGCACTGTTTTTGTGGGATATGATGCGTGCTCTGTATTTGATGGTGTTGAAGTAAATCGCTGCTTTAACTGCAATGAATTTAACCATTCTTCAAAAAATTGCATTAAAACTCAAATTTGTCCCAGATGTAGTGAAAATCACTCAGTAAAAGAATGCAAATCTTCCACATTAAAATGTTCTAATTGTATTAATCATAATTCTCATAATCGTGGCAACACTGTCAAATCGGATCATGCTGCTTGGGATATATCGGTATGTTCGGTTTTCAAGAATGCGTGTGCAAAACTACGGGCAAATATTCTCGGCCAATAGCAATTAATTGATAATTTCATAGGTCAAGGTGCTGCTTCTGTAGCTGCCCATCTAACGATTTTGAACTATGCTCCTGCATTGACCCCGCCCGTATTGATGGCGCCTACTGCGAGCAACCAAAATTATTATACTGCACCGAGTACCGGACTTAGTAAGCGCTTTTTGATCTATTATCAGAACGTACGTGGCTTGAGAACAAAGACTGCAGATTTATTAAATAGCACCTCTGCGTGTTGGTATGATCTAATGGCGCTTACTGAGACATGGCTCGATTCGTCAATATCTGATGGTGAGGTGGTTGCGGCTGTGTACAATGTCTTTCGAGCCGATAGAGATTTTCTAAATACGGGAAAATCACGAGGTGGGGGCTGTCTGATAGCCGTTAATAAAAAGTTTAATGCTTTTAAAATAGATGTAAATCAAAGTGTTGATCTTGAACCCGGTATAGATATTGTTGGTGTTAAGATTGTATTAGATTTCTCGTCAATTTTAGTTTTTGCTGTATATCTTCCTCCTCCAGTATCTCCTGAAACTTTGGAAAATCTGTTTGAGTGTCTAACATCCCTTGACTGCATTTTTGGTAATAATATTTGCATATTGGGTGATTTTAATCTACCTAATTACGTTAACTGTAACAATTCTCAAGATAAGCATATTTTAATACTGCAAAACTTTATAACTTTTCTTAATTGCAATCAAAGCAACTCTATACAAAATTCAAATAACAGAATTCTTGATTTGGTCATAAACAATAATGAAAATTGCATAGTGGATAAATCTTTGGATCCGTTGTTAACCGAAGATACTCACCATCCTGCTCTTGATATTTCGTTAAAATATTGCCACTCTATGAATTTCAAGCGTAAGACACTTTTTAACCTACAAAATGCATTTAACTTTAAAAAAGCTAATTTTCCTAATTTATATGATGCCTTTTCAAAAACTGATTGGTCATTTATGGAAGCTACGGTTTCTGTGGAGCATCAGTTTAAGGTCTTTTATGATTTAATATTAAAGGAATTGGACAGTTTTGTACCAAAATATCCTAATATACCTAGGAGAAATTTTCCACCTTGGTTCACAAATAGTATTATAAGGGATATAAAGCTTAAGAGTTTTCATTACAACAAATTTAAAAAATATGGAAGAACCGATGATATAAACACGTTTAAATTGTTACGCAATAAATCTAAAAGAGATATATCTAAATCTTACTATCAATACGTTTCAAATGTGGAAAGCAGTATCATAAATAATCCTAACAAATTTTGGAGTTTTATAAAGAATAAAAAAAATACAAGAGATATTCCTAAAGATATGTTTTACAAGGACACTCCTATAAAGGGCACCCTTGAAATAGTTAATTCCTTCGCTGACTACTTTAAACGATCTTTTTTAAATAATAATTTACACCCTAATTCTCATCATACCCCAAATAACTCTCTTAATATAAATATTTCTTGTTTTTCAGAACGCGAAGTACTCAATGCTTTAAACAAATTAAAACCTAAATTTACAACAGGACCGGATCTTATTCCTGCATTTATTATTAAGGACTGTAGGCATATACTTGTAAAGCCTTTACTTGTTTTGTTTAACAACTGTCTTTTATCGGGGTCTATTCCCGCATTATGGAAAGTTTCCAAGGTTTGTCCTGTATTTAAAAAAGGTAATAAGTCCGATATATGTAATTATAGACCTATATCCATAATTTGCAATTTTTGTAAAGTTTTTGAATTTTTAATTCACGATAGAGTTTTTCCATTAACCAAAAATATTATTATTCCCCAACAGCACGGATTTTTTAAAGGAAGGTCTACGAGCACAAACCTTTTGCTTATAACTCAGAATATTGCTGAGGCAGTTGATAATGGGGAACAGATGGATGTTATATACCTGGATTTTAGCAAGGCTTTCGATCAATTGAATCATAGTTTAATTGTTGATAAGCTTAGTAATTTTGGATTTTCAGCTGTCTCTCTTCAATTGTTTCGCTCATATCTATGTGGTAGAAGTCAGTACGTGGAGTTATACGGCGAAAGGTCAAGCTCCTATGATGTAGTTTCTGGTGTCCCGCAGGGATCTGTGCTTGGACCGCTACTGTTTAACTATTTTATTAACGATATTGGTGATAAATTGGATTGCGATTTTTTACTTTATGCAGACGATATCAAGTTATATAATAAAATAAGAAATCTCGCAGATTGTCATAGATTGCAGTATAATCTTGACTTGGTAAATGCTTGGTGTGTAGAAAATGGTCTAAAGTTGAATGTTTCTAAATGTAATGTTATGACATATACCAACAAATTAAAACCGTTATTATTTAACTACGCTTTAAATACGACTACATTAATACGCACAAATTCTTTTAAAGACTTGGGAGTGTACTTTGATACCAAACTGTCTTTCTCATACCATATTGACACAGTAGTCTCAGAAGCGTCAAAATCATATGGATTTATTTATAGAAGCACTAAGGATTTCAGAAATCCAGATGCCATAAAAACATTATATTTTGCATATGTACGATCGCGATTGGAATATGCTTCGGTGATATGGTCGCCGGCTTATAATGTACACATCAACAATCTAGAGCAAGTGCAAAGGCGCTTTTTAAAATACTTATGTTTTAAGTGTGATAATGTATACCCACCTCAGGGTTTTCCACATGATGATCTGCTCCAACGTTTTAATATTTGTTCCCTAGAAACTCGACGAACCTTTTCTGCTCTTATGACATTGCATAAATTACTTAATTATCTAATCGATAGTCCGCCATTAGTGTCAAAATTATATTTTTTTGCGCCTCGTCTCAATAATAGACATCATACCACGTTTTATCTCCCTACTCCTAGAACAAATCTACTTAAATTTTCACCAATTTATACCATGTGTAGTATTTACAATAATGATGCTCATTTTGACATTTTCAATATTACAAAGGAAGCCTTATGTCGCTCACTTGAACACTAAGCCACAAGTAACCTGAGTTTGTATTAAGCTATTTTTTGTAAATAATATAGCCATTTCCGTTAATAAAAATTGAGGTTTATAGTCAGCACATTAGGTTTTGATCGTTTTTGTTACTTATTTTCTATGCCTCTTATTACTTTTTATGTAATTTTTTAGTTAGTTTTAGTTAGCTTAGAAGATTTTTGTAACAAGTTATATATACATTTTTCTTAGTTAGCATAAGTTATATTTATGTATTTGAAGATCTTTCCTGCCTTGTAGATGGGTATTTATTTACCTGTAAGGCTTGTATTGTAAAATAAATAAATAAATAAATAAATATTTATTATTCCTTATCAAATGGCAAAGGACATAACTTTGTTATGGGACGTATAAACTCTCCCTCTTTGGTTCTTATTTTTACCATTCGAACCTTACTATCGGAACCTGGAACCGCTTCAATCACCCGTGCCAATACCCATTGCAAAGGAGGTAAGTTTTCATCTTTTACGAGAACAACCATATCCCTTTCTAATTTTTTCCTTGACACATACCATTTCGGTTGATTCTGAAGTCTAGTCAAGTACTCAACTGACCATCGAGTCCAGAAATTTTGACGATTTTTTGAACATAACTTCCAAAAACTTAACCTGTTTTCGGGTACATTGGATACATCTCTTTCAGGAACGGACGTTAAGGGTTCACCTATTAAAAATGTGACGGTGTTAAGCAATTCAAATCTCTTGAATCTGATGACAATGCACAAAGTGGCCTTGAATTAAGAATTGCCTCAATTTCTGTTAATACCGTAGTCATTTCCTCGAAAGACAATGTCAAATTACCTATAATACTTCTTAGATGAAACTTGGTTGATTTTATCCCCGCTTCCCACAATCCCCCCCAGTGTGGGCTTAACGGCGGAATAAATTTCCATTTAATTTCTTTACTTGCTAAAAAAGTGTTAATATTATTCCGATTTGTTTCATTTAAAAAAAAAAGATACACTTCTTTCAGCAAGTTATTTGCCCCTTGAAAATTAGTTGCATTATCGCTATAAATTTTAGAAGGACAACCACGTCCAGCTATAAATCTTTTCAACGCATATATAAAACATTCCGTGCTCAAATTACTGACTAATTCAATATGAATCGCCTTCGTTTGCAATATATGCCTTTGTAGTCGTAGAACTTCTAAGTCTTGACTGTTTGACATATATCGGCCCTCCAAAGTCAACTCCGGTATTTAAAAATGGACGTCCAATTGAAATTCTATCCAAAGGAAGAGAACCCATAAGTTTGCGCTTTAAGCCTATAACATTTGACACATTTTCCAATCACAGACTTTACTTCGCTAAGACCATGGATTGGCCAATACCTTAACCTTAAGTTTGCCAACACCGCCTGTGGTCCAGCATGAAATAATTTTAAATGTTCTGCCCAAATAATTAACTTTACCACGTGATGCCTCGATGGCAATACGATTGGAAATTTTTGGTTGTAGTCAATATTCGCCTTGGATAATCGACCATTAACCCTCATTATACCATTAGTGTCTAAAAATGCATTTAAACACTTTAAAGAACTAGTCTTAAAAGTTTCAGAATTATTGTCACCATGACAATTTAAATACATAACTTATTTTGAAGATGTCTCAGCCTGTACAAGTTTTAAAATTGTATTTATTGAACGTTTAAGTTCGTCAACTGTCAGTGACCCAGATTCCCTTTTATCAAAAAATCGAAAACAATACGCAACAGCCCGATGCAACCTATTAAAATTCGAGAACCTTATCCAATCGATGACCCTTTGATTTAACTTTACCTGAGTTAAAGCTATTTTTCGTTGCTCTGGCAGACCTTCAGTAATTGAACATTCCTCAGGTAAAAAATCAATTTCTGAATCATAGAGAAATTCAGGGCCCTTCCACCAAATTTTGTGTTTTAAAAGTTGCCCCGACATTAAACCCCTTGACAGGCAGTCTGCCGGGTTGTCCTGAGACGAAATATGTTTCCACTGACAATTCAAAGTCCTGCACTTCAGAAACCCTATTGGCCACAAAGGTGGTCGATCTACTTGGTGACCCATTTAACCAAGCTAGTACAACTTTGGAATCCGTCCATAAAACAACCTTAGACATTTTAAGGTTTAAAATTCCCAAAATTTTAGAAGTAAGACGAGATACTAGAAGTGCTCCACAAAGTTCAAGTCGTGGCAATGACACTGTTTTTAAGGGAGCTATTCTTGATTTCGAGCAGAGTAAATTACAGGAAACATTTTTGTTTTTATAAATAGCTCTTACATATAAACAGGCCCCGTATGCTTTCATGGAAGCATCCGCAAATCCATGTATCTGAATTTCAGCAATATCCGAATTATTAAACAGACAACGAGAAATTTGTAATTCAACTAAACATTTAATATCTGCCGAAAACGATTTCCACTTATCTAAACTTATTGATAGGAGTTCCTCATCGCAATCAACTTTACTTGCCCAGATTTCTTGTACTAAAATCTTCGCAACAACAATTACAGGCCCCAACAAACCCAATGGATCGTACATCTGTGCGATTTTTGATAACACCAATCTTTTTGTTATCTTGATTTCAATTTTGTCTATTTCATCTGGGGCCTGTTTCATAAAAAATATTAGTCCAATATTATTGGCAAAAATCTAGTAATATTAGTTTACATTATCGATTTATGTTTCATAAACTTATTAGATAATATTATTAATTATTAGCGTATTGGTTAATAAATTAGTACATTTTATTAGGATAATTTGAGAACTGTTTCATAAATACCTAGACTTCATAAATTTTACTAATAAAATTGATGTATTTTTATGAGTGTTTTTAGCATAATAATGTGAGTTAGAATAATAGAGTTAATTTGCAAAAGTTTACAAAATGGGCGATTCTGAATCAAGTGACGAGGAAGAGAGAGTTTTTGTGAGAAGACCAAGAATATTTAGGGAACGAATTTCCTATTTTTATATAGAAGATACTTATGAATTTAATGAACGATTTAGGTTACCTAGTGCGAAGTTCTACGTAATTTTAAACAGAATAGAACAACAACTAGCCCACGATACAAGGCGAAATTACGCGTTAACGCCGAAACAGCAACTAATGGTTGCTTTACATGGGCTTGGAAGTGGCATGCAGTATCACAGTGCAGGAGATATGCATGGCATCTCAAAAGCTACAGTATGCCGTATAGTTCACAAAGTTGTTCTATCTATTAACAGAACCATGCTTAGAGAAACCGTTTGTTGGCCCGATGATATTGGAAAAGTTATGTATCAATTTAAACAAATTGCTGGTATGCCGCTTGTTTGTGGAGCAGTTGATGGAACACTTATTAAAGTTGATGCACCTAGTTTACATGAACCAGCTTTTGTTGATCGCCATGGAAACCACTCTTTAAATATTATGCTTGTTTGTGGTCCTTCGTTAAAATTTTACTACGTTTCCGCTAACTGGCCTGGTAGCGTAAGTGATGCGAGAGTTCTGCGAACTAGTTCATTATTCCAAAGAATGGAAAACGGTTGGCGACCATTTCCAGGATCTGTATTGCTGGGAGACTCCATTTATCCACTTAAATCATGGCTTATTCCACCTGTTTTACGAAATGACGGTGACGCTTCGCAAATGCGATTTCTAAGAGCTCATAAAACGACTCGCAGAGTAGTTGAATGTGCTATAGGCATTTTAAAAGAAAAATTTCCTTGCCTCAATTATGTTCGACTGAGAAATACAGTGTTTGCTTGCGAAATGATAAAATGTTGCGTCACTCTTTGCAACATATCAAAAGCAGATAACGAACAATATAACATAGAGGAGGAAGAAAATGCCAATGATGACAACATAGATGCAGAAGAACAAGATGAAATAGATATAGGAGCTGAGGAGAAACTTAACTATTTTTACAATTATTTTCGTAATAATTAATTAAAATATAGGACAATAAAAGAAAGGTTAGGACGTATAAAAGAAACTACAATATATTTTTTTAAATGCAAAATTGTTCTTTATTTACCTTTTTTATTTAGATAGATAACAATTTTTTTTAAATCAGTCATAGTTTTTCATTAATACCGATAACATCACCTTCTTCATTTAAAATATATTCAGTAATATTTTGTGTGTCCTTTTGCTCTTCAATATGGCTTGTAAGGTTACAGTGACTTACATTAAGTGACCTTTCTTTATCCCACACTTCCAACTCCAATTTTCGGACTTCTAGTTCAAGTTTTTTTCTTTTGAGGTCCTCGAGGTATTTTGTTTCATTGGAATTTTGGACAATGATTTTTCTCTTAAGACATCCTGCAACCGAAAACAATTAATTTTAGTAAAAAGGTCAAATCAAATGATGGAAAAAGGACAGTGTAGGGAATGATAAATACACGCTTGGAAAACTTACTTGGAAAGGTTACTTTCTATGCACAAAAATAAACGAGTTTTTTGGTGAAAAAATAAAAAATATAAGTAATAATCTTTTTATGAGGACAGTCTTTATCGAGGTCTTTATCTAATGGAAATGTATTTTTGTCCAGCTGTAGCCTTCTATCCAAAGCCAGCTGGAATTGAAAATTAATTTAGGAACTATCGATAATAACCTCTTGTTAACTTTTGGGACTTCAGCGGTGGGCTTACGATATCTTCAAATGTATTTCCCACATCCTCTTTTATCTCTGTTACATCAGGTAATGTCTCAGTATTAGTCGGTAGAGTTTGGGTTACAACCTCTTCCTCCATTGAATCCGCGACCCCGATTCCTTCTATAACTGGAGAGTTTTTTCCAATTATTTCAATTACTAGCTTGTCCGTGTCATTAAGTTTCGAATCGGGGACGCCATCTGATCCAGTTTTTTTTGCGTTATCAAGTTTGATTTAAAAAATATCTTCAATTAAAATACAAAGTATATTAGTTTTTATTTTAAATTAGAGCGTTAGCACTGCATTGTAGCGTAATAAAACAATTGCATGAATATTTTTTTAATAAAATTGCTGAGCAAGAGTAATAAAGTTCTATTTTTTTAAGTGCCTACATTGAAAAAAAACGGATGCTAATGAAATTAATACCATCATGCGATCCCTTCAAAATAAGAAAATAAAAAAATATACAAAATTGTCCAAAAATAACTTAAAAATTGTTTTTTCCCGTTTTTTTGGACCAAAAAACAATTTTTTTTTGTTTTGGGTAAAAATGGTATTATCACTTTCGTTATTTATCATGAATAAAATAAATTTTTCCTCTCTTCCTCTTAAAGCCCAATTCATAAACTTTGCGCCTTGCGTTTAGTACGTAAAGCTCATGAACTGGATCTGATTCGACTCACCCCACTTTTGAGATTTTACTCATAGGCAACGCAAAATATTAAGCCGTTTAAAAGTTATTACTTAACACGCACATACTAGATTTTTAGAAAAAAACAGACACGATTTTTTTCCTCTAAACCGACTTTTACGACGTTTTAGGACTTTGTGAGATATCTAAACCACTTATATGGTTACGGATTATTATAGTGTATCTTAATACACTATAATAATCCGTTTGTATACAAACGGATTATTATAGTGTATACACGCGTGTAGGGTAACACGCACATACTAGATTTTTAGAAAAAAACAGACACGATTTTTTTCCTCTAAACCGACTTTTACGACGTTTTAGGACTTTGTGAGATATCTAAACCACTTATATGGTTACGGATTATTATAGTGTATCTTAATACACTATAATAATCCGTTTGTATACAAACGGATTATAATGCGGAAGTAATAAGTTACTTACCATTGTTCGGTTCCGAATATTAGGCCAAGTAGCATCACGCACGTAGGTGTAGTCTTTCTCGCATGTAATCAATCCAATAGAAACCGCATAGTCCCTAACTTCCATCCATGCGGATCTTTTTGTTTCCTTGGTCAGTGTGGTAGAAAACTGTCCAAATAGACTATCTTTCATGTCTTTAATTTTTCGGAGAAAGTTTTGTTGCTTAACTTGCTTTTCCGATCTTTTACTTCTTATTTTAGACATTATGCAAATTTAACGCCACTTAATGGAACCGCACCGCAAATTATGACATAACCTCACTAACTTGTAAACAGCTGACTAGTAAAATAATATTATTAGTCTTCACTTTTATTAGTCTAATATATATTTTTATGAAACAGAAAAAAGCATACTAATATTATTAATTTATGAGACTAATATTAATAGCTAATATTATCAGTATGGTTTATGAAACAGGCCGCTGGAACAGATATTTTAAAATAATCCTGAGTTGGAAACCATAACAGTCCTAACACCTTATTTGAAAACTCATTATCCAAAGAAATGCATTCACCATCCTTGTCACTACCAACATTCTTTAATAAAGACAAATCATTAGCACACCATTTGTGCAATTTAAAACCTCCAGAGTTTAACAAACCAAACAATTGCTCCTGTACTTCTAAAATTTCCATTTTAGAATTTGCGCCGCAAAGAACATCATCAACCTAACATTCCTGTAAAATTGCCCTTGAAGCCGCCGGAAAATTACACATCTCATCTGTTGCCAATTTATTTAAGCAACGAGTTGCCAAAAAGGGAGCCGAGTTGGTACCGTATGTCACGGTTTGCAACTCTATGATTTTAACTGGTTCATCTGGCTTTTCCCGCCATAGAATATTATGGAATTTTCTATGATCCGGGTTTACCTTGATCATATGATACATTTTTTGGATATCAGTCACTAAAACATATAAAAACGTTCTGAACCTACAAAGAATATCAAAAAGTTCCGGCTGAACGGAAAACCCTTTTAACATAACGTCATTTATTGAATATCCTGTTGTCGTCTTACTTGACGCATCAAAGACAACTCTGAGTTTAGTTGACACAGCATCCTCTCTTATGACACAGTGATGCGCCAAGAATACCCTTTCCTGTTCTCCGAATGAATCAGAATTTACTGAGTCCTCTTTTATGTATTTTCCATGCCCTAAAGTTACATATTCATTTATGAACTCCTTATACTCAGAAAATAACTTTAAGTGCGTATGTAACCTTTTTTCCAAGTTTTGAAACCTTTTCAATGCTAAATCATACGAATTACCTAACTTTAAGTATCCATTTTGTTCCCTAAATGGTAAGTCCACCTGAAAAGATCCATCATCTAATCTCTTACAGGATTTAATAAATTTTTCCTCACACAATTTATCTTCTGAGGATAAAAACCGTTGACCTGATATCTCTTCCATTTGCCAAAATTTTGGAATAAACTCATTAACGTCCTGGCCCTTAGAATGACTAAACAAATTAACACTTAAATTATTGTTTGTGCTATTTTTATTACTATTTTTCTGAACTGACTTTACCGGCGCATTTCCACAAATTAACCATCCCAATTGAGAGTTTTGTAGAACTGGCAGACCTGACCCTAACCTAATTAAATCAGGCAGCACTAAATCAAAGTAAAACTCTGCTGAAATTAAAATATCTATATCCGATGGCTTGAAGTAATAAGGATCAGCCAATAAAATACCTGGTGGAATTTTTACCATATTTGTTTTTATAGAAACATGAGGCAACTTACAGGTAATCTGATTTAAAACTGCAAATGACACATCTACCTTATAGTTAGTAACCTGAGACTCGAGAACTAAATTAACAACCTCATTAATTTCTGTGACCTTATTTCCTATACCACCTATTTTAAATTCAGTTAACTTACAATTAACATTTGTAAATTTATTAAACAATTTCCTTGTTATAAAACAGCTCTGGGACCCAGAGTCCAACAGTGCCCTAGCCTCCAATTTATTGCCATCCGGACAAATCAAATTTACAATTGCTGTGGCCAGAATAACTTGTACATTAGAATGAGCCACAGCAGCCTGTTGTAGTACAGGCTCCTCTAGAGTACCCATATCAACCCCATGACTCACCCCAACAAACTCTTTCCCAAAGTAACCCTCATCTGAACCCAACTCCAACTCCGATTCTTGAATTTTATTCAAATGCCCAGAAACCCCTAACAAGGCATTAGAATTAATTTTATTTTTAATATAACAGGTTCATCTCTTTTTACTTCTTCACCTTGACCTTGACCTCCATTTTGTTTACTATTAAAACCTTCCCTATTACCATCCCAAGAATAATCATGCAATAGTAAATTATGTCTTTTTTTACACATCTGACAATGTTGTTTGGTACAGCGTGAGACTGAATGTGAATTATCTAAACAAAGGTAACATAAATTGTTATTTTGAACTATCAACCTTTTTCCTTTAATGGCAAGTCAGCAAATTTAAAACATTTAATAAGTGTATGCCCAACACGATTATAAAAACACACCTTTATAAATTTCCCGAGAACTTTCCCCTTCAATAGTTTCTAAGGCAACACAACGCCTTTCCAGGAAATTAATAAATTCTTCACATGTTGGCAACACTGAATTTGAAAAAGAGGCATTTCTTTCTAACTCATAGGCCTTATGAGTTTGGTAGTCTAACTTTTGAGTAAAAAGAAAAACAAGCAGTACATCCCACTCCTTAACAGGCAAACCCAAAACTATCAAAGAATTCATATGTTGTCGAACATGAGTTAAAAAGTTTCTTATTTGTTCACCCGAACCCTTTGCAAGGTTAGGTGTATCCAACATACCCCTTAGGTGAGCATTAATAACTACCAGTTTATTTTCATACCTAGTCTTAAGCAAATTTAAAGCATGTTTATAATTGTCATTTGTTAAAGTGAGGTCATTTATTAATTTTAATGCTTCTCCAGATAAAGCACCCTTTAAATATAAAAATTTTTGAACCTCATCTACAGAATAATTATTCAAAAAATGTAAAATAAATAATTATTCTAATTTGAATAATTATTTATTTTACAGTCAACAAAATGCAATCTGTGAAGTTTGTGATAAGGAATTTTCAAGCACATCTACCAGAAACAGGCATTGGAAAAAGTTTCATCCTGAATTTGTTGGGAAGGAACAAATAAAACACATTATAATGTCCAATGTGTACTAATGATATCCAGACATTTTCATATTTTAACTGTTTAAACAAACATTTGCTTGATATTCACCATATAACTGTCAAAGAATCAGTTTTAAATTTTAGGAATTTTGAAGAATTCACATATTGGAGGGCACAAGATAATAGGGAAGTAGATTATGCTTGTCAGACCCGAAACAAGTTTAAGAATGGGGAAGAACACATATTTTACAATTGCAACAGTAGTGATATCAGAGGTTGTACAAAGTCTTAGTTATCATTATCAAACATACATAAGTATGTTTTATTGTGTTTACTTTTAGGATTTAATAGCGCGTGCAAAGTGAGAAGTCTGGGGGAAGCATTCGCATTCAAGGAACATGTCAACAAGACCAAACTCAAATAGCTATCAGCATAAAATTGTAATAGAAGCCCATAACAAAGCCGAAAAAATGAATGGTAAGGTAGAATTTTTAGAATTTGGAAAATTTAAAGTACAAAGTGTTTCGGTAAGTGGTAAGTTCTATGTTGTGTCTTGTCATGAACTAGGTGATGAGAAATGTCGCATTGGATACTGTAACATCTGTAAAATATGTTTTCATAAATACAGATGTGAATGTCCAGAAAATTCTGTCTAAACAATACTTTGTAAACATATACATGCTGTAGCCATTTTTGAGCAGAGGAGCGAGTTTGTTGTAGGTTCCCCAACTGTGAGGGAAGAGGAAGAGGATAATGTTTTGTTTGTTGATCAACCCACAACTAGCCAAATCAATTATCAGGAGGATGTAAACCATTTTATTCAGGAGAGTTCAAAAATGAAAGTCTGGATGGACTTTGAAGAAAATCGAGAAGTAGTTTGAGTAAAATATAAGTTACATTTTTATTAAATCGTTTATACTTATTTTAAGATGCAAGAAATTTGTAGCTATGGTAAAAGTTTAGATAAAAATGCATTTACCAGATTTATGGCTGTAATCAACAAATTTAAAAATAAAGAAGTGGAGGAAGAAAATTCTCAGGGCATTGAAAAGAAAAGAAAAATTGAAAAACAAATGTACTATCCAAATAAAAAATAAGCTAGATTTCTTTGTGTATTTAATGGCTAGATAATATTTGAATTGTAGCTATTTTTTTATGTTTGTATTATAGCTGTGAAGTTAACAAAAATAGGATGTGGTATTTTATATGGTATTTTGTGTTATAATCAGTATAATATAACTAAGTATATTTTTTGTAAGGTTTTGGTGGAGGTTTCAAATTTTAAAAACAAATTTTAAGACGTCATAGGTGTTGGTTTCTGTATAACTATTTTTATATCTTTTATTTTAAGACTAAAATGTTAGCTTATTTTGTATGTTAATATTCAACTAATCATTTTCTATTACATTTTGTTTGCTACGTTTTTAATATTTTTTAGGGTGCAGAAAAGCTAATTGGATTAACTTGAAATTGACATGGAACGAGGGGGAAGATCCTCTGTGAGTATATATTTATTAATTAAAATGTATACAGAGCAGTAATTTTTTTCCATGTTACTATTGTATGGAAGTTTGATGTATATACATCATGGTTTGGGCTGTATATACATGACCAGCAGAGATGACAAATAAGAAGCTAAAGAAGTGCGAGTGTACATACTACATACTATATACCAGATTAATACATTTAGCCTATTTGCATTTAATTTTGAGGTTGTTGATATTAAAAATACCATAAATTATTATATTTAAATAACAAATAAATTTATAGATTTTTTATTATTTGGAATAAACAAAGTTAAAATATAATTTCTACGTTTTTTTTTTTTTGTTTTCTGTTCTTATACTTTGACTTTTTAGTCATATTTACCCTTTATCCAGCTTTTCCAACCATATATATACTTTATAGCCACTAAAGTATAATGTATAGAATATGTATAGTGGTAGTGGACGATTTAAAATAATATTATACTTTCAAATAACTATTGACAATTATTATATTACTAAGGTGCATATTAGAATTATGACACAGAGGTATGTAAAAATGCGAACTTTAAAATGTTCACCATATATTGTTAAAAAATTTAATTGCCATTTATTTTTATTTTCTAACTTTTTTATTTATCTACTCATCCACCTATTAACCAATTAATTTATCAGCTCTACACACCAATTCAATTTCGTATCACCCCATTTTTAATATTTAACTAACAATAATAATTAAATAATTCATACATTGCGGTTACACGTACCGCTATTCCAAATGATTAACAAATTTCGTCATTAAAAGATAATAGGGAACTTACACATTTTTTTTTTAATGCATAAATAGATTTAGTATTATCGAAAAAGTACCCATGCCAAACCACACGTCTTAAAAATAAACGGTTCATGAAATAAAAATTGATCAAGTTAAGCTTGCCATAAACATATTTGAAACGCCTGACCAAGCCCGCCATGCAGGTGACGTCATGACCCGCTATCGATCGGTCTACGGCGTGCGTTACGGAACGAAAATTAGGCCATTTTCTCATTTTGATGTTTGTAGCTCTGTTTATAGTGTTTGTTTGCGAATTTTGTTTATTTGTCGACCGTGAATATCAATTTAGTTACCATGAGTAAAAAGTATAAATATTGTTTAGTACCATTATGTAAAAATACAACAGTGAAAACTCCAGAAAAGATTTTTATAAGCTTGCCAGGAAATAAGGACCGCAGAAGAAAGTGGTTAAAAGCATGTAGGAGAAATGAAAATGACATATCGCTGTCAAATAAAGGAGTTTATGTTTGTGAAGATCATTTTAACGTAAGTAGAAATAAAATTATTCACCAGTCTCTATTAAAAAATCTGCATTTTCAATATGACCTACTTTTTTCAAATCTGAACTGAAACTAATTTAATATTTTTTTCAGTTGGAAGAAGATATGGACAATTATATCAAATTTAAGATTATGGGTGGCCCAAAAATAATGAAACCACATTCTGTACCTCACATATTTGACTGCCAGCCTGATAGGAAAAGAACCTTCAGTCAGCCTCCTAGACTAACAGCCGCTAAAAGAATCAGAAGACAAATTGTGGCTGATGCAATATCGTCTACTCAAGCGTTTACTGAGGGGGAGGTTGTGAGAGAACTGCAGAATCAGGAGCATACTGAGCCCAAAATAAGCGAAGTAGGAGTTATTGAAGAAGTAGCAGGGGGCAGCTCTGTTTTAGTAGCAGTTAAAAAAAAGGATGTTTCTATCCAAGCCCATCCAAAAGTCAGAAGCAAGTGTTTACAGTGCAACATTCGTAGCGGTGTTACAGTTGCCTTATCCCCTTTAAAACAATCTACATATGATGTCGCAACTACACCAACTAAACCAGTGCCATGTACTAGTAGCGCTAGTGTATGTTCAGGTGTTTCTGAGCATTCAAGTGTGGATAAGAGTAGTGAAGGAGGAAGTTCATATAGTGTAAGTGACTTTTCTGAAGAATATCAGTTGTCATCCAGTGAAAGAAAAGAACTAGAAAGTGAACAAAAGGTAGACATTCAGAGATTATTTTTAAAATGTACCATGCAAAAATTACAAAGAAGACCACGTCTTTATTTGGGATTACCAGAATTTGCATATTATGTATTTCAGTTACTTGAAAAATATAGTGGGTTAGAAAGTAGATATATATTTTTAACATTAAAGAAAATAAGAACTGGGCATTCATTTTCAATTTTAGGGGATGACTTTGGTACAACTGAAGTTCATGCCTCACGAATGTTTTCTAAATCCTTGCCTGTTATTAGCAAATTTTTACGAAAATGTATAATATCACCTTCAGTGAATCAAATCAAAGCAAATTTACCACTAGCCTTCCGAGCTCGATATAGTAATGTGTTCTGTATTATTGATTGTCTCGAAATAGAAATTGAAAAGCCATCTGATGCTATCAAACAGTCATTAACATGGTCAGATTATAAAAAGTGCAATACTCTGAAATACCTTATTGCTTGTACCCCTGATGGTATAATAAATTTCATTTCTACTGGCTTTGGTGGAAGGGCATCTGATGCAGTGATTGTAGAACACAGTGGCTTTTTAAATATATTACCAGAAAATGTGGCCATAATGGCAGATCGAGGATTTAAACATATTGAACATTTACTTGTTTCCAAAAATTGTATTTTAGTTAGACCCCCTAGTGTTTCAGGAACTGTAAAATCTTCAAAAGATGAGGTTTTTGAGACTAAACGTATAGCTAGTTTAAGAATACATGTGGAGAGAGTTATTCGAAGAATAAGGGAATTTTCATCTCTGGCTCCACATGCTTGCATTGATATTAAATTACTACCACATACAGATCAAATCATTAAAATAGTATGTGGACTTATAAATTTACAGTCAGGAATTATTTCAGGAAAACAATAAAATGCTCATTATTTAAATGTTTGTTTATTACTTACTTTTTCATGAAAAATTAATATAATGCAACTTTTTGTTTTGTGAATGACAGGTTCTTCAAAATCATATACAGGGTTAGGAAAAGTGAATATCATAAATTAAAGTTATAGGTACATATTATGTTTATAAACATTCTATAGAACTGTGTACCATTATCAAAATATAATTTTTTGAGTTGGTTATTTTTGTATTAGAATTAAGGGAAAATGATGCTGAATTGAATGAAACTCAGATATTAGTAAGTGCTTGTATAATAATATGCTTAGAAAATACCAAAAATACATATTTTAAATATATTAAGAATTGTTTTAATTTCATTGTTGTAACATCCACCTAAAAAAATTCAATAATTAAAAAGGTAAATTCTATTATTATATCAATCTTACATTGTTTTTTTATTTTGTTGCACTATCATAAAGGTGCTTAAAAATATTATCCCTCCAAAAATGTTCTGCAGTTGTTAATAAAAATTGTAAGTGTTCGCTATCATATTCTACCCATACATATTGAAATTTAGAATTATTTTTAAAATCTGGATCTGCAATACAAAATAAACATTTTTTTTTATTGAATAAAAACATTTGCAATTGCACTTGGGCATTGTACTTAGCAGTAATTTTTTTGTCCTTCGTTAAATATGTTGAAAGAGATTTTTCTGAATTTGGACACTTGACTTCAATACAATATTCATTGTAGAGTGCATCAGGAGAAGCACCAAAAATTGGATATTTTGGGTTTAATTGCAATCCAATATGTTTGAAATTAGTTTTAAGTTCTTTTTTTAAACATTCTACAACTTCTTTTTCCAAAGTTTTTCCTCTTAGCATTGCAGAATTAGGTTTAATCTTTGAAACACCTAAAATTTGATTGACGAAAACTCCGTCACACTTTTTACAATGTACAGCATCATACAACTTTGATGCTGTGATTCTGGCATATCGAAGATTATACCATAGGCTGCAGTTTGATTGCTCTGTAGTTTTTATAGCTGCCTCATTACAAAGTTGAATGTTCATTACATTTGAACAATAGGTGAAGAACTCTGAATATTCTCTCTTTCCACCTTGTAAAACAAATTTATGCATTAACTGATGCAATCCTAATTTTTCATCAATTCCTTCATCTGTAGCAAAATGTTTCAGCAACTGACTGTCAGAATCCGTTTCGCCCCCTCTCTTCAAAACTTCTTCAAGAAAATTAGTACTTTCTTCATCTGAGGCAAGTTCTTCCTTTGCACCAAATTCCTTTAAAGTAATGAATTTAATGGATGTTCCAACCTTTGAAAGCTTACTTTTTGCCCAATAGCAAGTAATTTCAGTAGGAGAAGGCTCTTTGCTTCTTCGATGCAACCACATTAGAAATGCTATAGTGTGCTTACAGCCCCCTGCAAAAACAAAGTACAGTGTGTATATTTTATTTAGCAACAACTTTAAATGGTCTTATCTTGTTTTTGTTTAAAGAAAACAATAATATGAAGATTATCTTATTAATTTTAAATTTTGTAATAAATACTTAGGTGCCTACCTAATGAAGCAGCGCAATCGTAGCATTGGACATCTATTACTTCTTCAGTTACTTCATTAATGCTACAGCTCACTGAATATTGTTTCTTTCTCACATTATGTTCAGGTGTAATTTTCCCTTTTACAGTGCATATGTCCTGATTTCTGCGAACTTGTACCCAACCAACTGCAGCATCTCCATAAGATTGTCTACCTGACCTATAATTAAAGTAATAAATTAAATAAAGGTTATGAAAACCCTGATTTTCTTTAATAAATATTTTTATGACATGACTACATCAAAAAAATACTGCTCTAAGGTCAGGTAATAAGGGCAGTCAAAAATTGCTGTTTTCGAGAAAATGAATTTTAGAATAGGTATTTTAAGTTAGTGTGAATCCAATTATTACTTTCTAATTTTAAGATATTGATAAGTGACAGTATTCAACTCGTTTCGAGTCCCAACACTAGTTGCTACAAAGAAAGAATGGAAAATATTGACTGAACCATTATTTTTCCAAATTTTGCAAAATAGTGACTTAAGTCGTTTCTACCAAACACTCGAGAATGATAAACAGCGAACACGATAAATAAAAATAACTATGTATTATTTACCTGTCTGCTTTAACTCCCCGAACCTCTCCTAGTGAAAAGCTCTCTGCATTTTTTATAAAAGTTGCCACCATGAACATGTCCACCTTAGGTAAATTATCAGACTGGCCCTTACAAAAACCTTCATCCATTGTTTTATCACTAAATCACAAAAAAAAAATACTAGAACAATAATAACGAATACGGAATGTGAGCTTCGCGCTTCCCAAGCGATTAAACGAATGTCGGCATCGTAGCGTCGCCGGTTGCCGGCGAGAAACACGGGTCATGACGTCACGGCCAATAGAAACGCGTTCTTAGCTGAAACCTTAAATTTGAATATTGTAGCAACTTTGAATCGAGTTTTTACGAACGTGGAGTGAAAAATTGTTTTTTCACTTGACATATTGGAATCATCTCTACGTTTTCTTGTGTTTTATAGTATAATTAGCTTATTTAAAATTCTATGTTAGTTCCCTATTTGCTATAGAAATCAAATTTGGCAAGTATTTTGAATTTGGCGGTTCGCATACCACGCCGATGCCGAAGCGCTCTCATTGGCTAGGCATATTTGTATTTTAACGTATGCTTATACCACCTACCCTCCCTATTTTGAAAAAATGGGATCGTCCACTTTGAATTTTAAACAGCTGTTTACCAGTTTAACCCAACTTTTTGTGTTATTGTGTTTTGGCGGTCGTTCTTGAAGATATCCAAATCGTAATTTCGTGGTTTTTGTGGTTGTTTTGTACAATTTTTTATTCTTAAGAATGGAAAATGAAGAAGAAAATAATGTGTTCGAAGGATATAAGTGCACTGAAAATACATTACCTAGCAATTTCAATAATATTATTGTATCAAACGAAGGAAATATTATCAAAATTCGTTGCTTTTTGAAAAATATGGAAGATATTAACCAATGGGTGTCTGATTTCGGTGAAATATCTTATACTCATTGGAATATGCGACGTTCTGTTTCTCATGGAGAACGAATTGTTTGTAAGTAAGTAAAGAATAATAATAATTAATAATAATAATAATAATATGTAGCTACGATCTTGTTAAAATTTAAATACATCACTTTTATTTATTTATATGACTTGAGATATGACTACACAAAAAATTATGGCAATTTGTTTCTTAAAGGAAGAAATTTGTTTGCCAGCATAGTGCCTTCATGAAAGCTAAAAAAAATGAGAACCAGAAAGGATTGTCAAAAAATGCATATTGTCCTGCAAGTATTCACTTAACTGTTAAGCTAAGCACAAAAAGAACAAGAAATAGTGACCAATATTATTAAGGTAGGTACTATATTTTATAATATTTTTGATCATAATGTTTTTAATAAAATAAATAACTGTAACATTATTGTATTAGCAAGTACTATATTGTATTATTATTTTAGCAAGGATTGCATGGGTTAATTATTATCGATAATAATCATAGTCACACACTTATAACTGCTGAAACGCTTCAATTTTTGAAAGGCAGTGGAAAACTAAAGAACTGGTTTTTTTACTATTTCGATGATAGGATGACCATCAGTGAAGCTATTAACTACCATCAAAAAAATTTTGAGTATTGTGTAGACAAAGAATTGTGCTTAGCAAGTGGAGTCAAAAATCCTACATATAGAACTGTTCAATACTGGTACAATTAGTGGAGAACCATAAATTTAGGAGCAAGAACAGGAAGCCAGATATTCGAGGTAAACATATTTAAAATTATTTGTAAAACTATTATTAAATTTATACAAACATAAAAAAGTACCCATATTAAATAAAGTAATTTTTGCAGCTATAAGGTTAACCAAATTGATGAGTTATAATAATGTATTTTGGTCTGGTAGATAATTTTATATTATGACAGTAAAAGTTGAAGGTTAATTTAACAGATTTGACATATTATTTTTTATGTTAAATTTAAGTAATTTTGAAATTAGTTTTTAAAGTAAATTACATTATATTTAAGTTTAAAGCAGGTTTTTTACTTTATTTGTTATAATAATATTATAAAGCACACATATTTTATAATTGGCATGCTGTCTCTGGACAAAATGTAGGTATGTCATACATTGTTACATGCATTATTACAATATTTGTTGGTCTTAAAACTTTTGGTATGTACCAAGTATAGCAAGACTAATATAGTTGCAGATTTATTATATATTTGTAAATTATATTATATATTTATAAATCTCTCAAGTTATTTACCTCTTTTACCAACAATAAATTATAATTAAAATCAGATAAAGAGAAAAGGTACATTTTTAGTTCTCAATTCGTCGCGAAGGTAACCATACCTCATCTCGATGTTTACTTTTTTTTACTAACTTTTCAGTAGAGCGAAATAATGTAATAATAATTTCTATAAGTTTTTGATTCTTGATAGCTTCAAGGGTTGGTTTTATTGGTGCTATTATTTTTTTAATGCAGTCAATTTCTTCAGGTGAATCAACATTTGCAAGGGTTTCTTGAATAAATTGTAAAATTTTCTGTTTTTCCTCAATTAAATTACTTTTATCAGTGTGCTGCATGGAACCAGGAGTTCTAAGTGACGATATCAGATTTAATGCCTCTTGATCCTTTTCATTGATGTCAATAATGAGATTACCTACAAAAAATTTTTAAATCTTGTAATAATGAGTTTCAAAATTTAGACAAAAACACCAAGTAAAAAACTAAACTACAATTATGAAACACCACCTACCATCAAAAATATAACCATGAATCAAATACATCTGCCATCAAATAATTTTTTTGATAATTAAATAAATTTTGATGAAGATTAATAGTAATTGTAACCACCCTGACAACCAACAATAATGCAATATAAAGTATGTAATATGGTATCAAAAATGTTTGCACTCTACTATAGTAGACTGCAAAAATTTTACAAAAAGTATTAACCATTGTCATGTATTAGCTAGGGTACAATATATCATTAAGGCACTTACTACATACCAACACCTAAATTCTAAATTTAAACAAATGTTATATATATTTATAATCTATTTACACCCACCAGATAATGCATTGGCGTTCATGGTAAATGTAAATATGGTCTAATATTGACTCCATTAGTTTCAGTAAAAAGTTATCTACATTTTATTAAAGATATATTCAATTAATTAATTTTTATTTAAGCTGTGGTTGAAGTTTTAATTACATATATACATAATATATTTTCAACTGTTAAAGTATTTCCCCCAAAAAAATTATTTTGATGGTTACCTCAATAAAAACCTTTTGCCTAAAATCCATTACAATTTAAAGTAAATACATACCTGAACCTGCCAATATATCTTCTGCTTCTTTATCAATAGATGGTGGATACTGCTGCACAAATTTGCATACTAAATGAATGTGCTTGCACATATTCCATTCAATACTACAGTCTAAACATGAACAACGGTATTTATGGAAGCAAGCTGAGCATTCATTGCATAACAAATTGCAGGTACATAAAGATTTTACTTCCTTTACCATGTAAATTTCCTTGCTAGAGGATGATGGTACTAACCAACTTCCATTAGATTGAACAATTTTTTTCAAATTTATAGTTAAACTTTCTTTATGCCTGTGACGTAGATCTGTTAATTTAGTACAAACCTTTCCTTAGAAACAATGATCAACCTCTCAAATATTTTATCCCTGACAAATTTCATAATGGCACTAATGGCCTTATCAAGACGTTTGATAAATTTTCCATTTAAATATAAATGTTTCAAGGTCCTATGCATGCGTTCTATATGCATGTTGGTGTTTAATCCACAATGTAGCCTGTAGCAATAGGCCCATTGTTTAACTTTGCTTATATAGGAATCACTAAAGTATTTTCCAAACTCAACAATTTCTGGATTTTCTGAACAATATTGTAGAAAATTTTGCAAAAGTTTGTTAAAAGTAAATTCATCTAGTTCTTGGAGTAGTATTCGCAGCATTCGGTAGACAAGAACCTAATTTACATTATTTTATTAGAAAATTAAAATGAACAGAAGTAAAATATACATACCTTTTTCTCTTTATCTGCAATTTTTTCTAAATTCTTCCTCCAGGCCCTGTCAACATGCCACATACAAAAAAGTCTAAAAATAGTTATAATTTATTAACCAACCTTAACATAAAAACACTACTTTTTTTTAACAAACTTACCTATATTCTGCCGGACACATAACTTCCACCCAGGCATTATAGTAGGCCTCAGCCATGTCAGACATAAATATTCTCGGTTTTACTGTCCCATTACTACTGTCTTTGACACATGAAAAAAAAATTTTGAAAGCTTCAGTATCATTTCTATTGGAAATAAAAAAAGCGCACGGATATCCTTTTCGTAGATCATCCAATATGAGTATAGTATGAAGCTCGAAACCATACCCATTCAAGCCGTGGGTGCCATCTACACATATACAGTCATTCCCAAATTTTGACAACAATGCCCTTTGTCCATCAGTCATGATTATTAACAAAAAATCTTCATATTTCAGACTAGGATATTCTTCTGCAATACTCAGTTGGGGTTTATAAAAAAGAATATTGCCAGCACATTTCAATTCATTCACCCAGGCCTCAACACTTACAGCATCATTTATGTGGCGTATGGAAGACTTGTTTAAATTAAATGATTTCTCGATATTAAATAAATCTTTTTTTGTCAAAAGATGTAAGCGTTCTATTTGACCGTTATTGGCAACAGAGTCTTTTATTTCATCCAAGATTGACTGAAATGGTATCTTTGCAGCAATTTTGGATGCCACCTTTTGTCTATCAGATTTTGACAGAAACAAGTGTCCTAAATCTTCTTGTTTCTTATGACCTATATGACTTGACGTAAATGTCACTAAACATCTATTATTGTTTTCTATTAGCAGGCTGATTTTTGCCGGACAATATCCCCCTATTTTATTTGATCCTTGCGATTTTATTTGGTGAATATTTTGCCCTCTTCTTCTTATTTCTCCTGATCAATGACAATCATATCTAAAATTCTATTGTTATTTTATGGGATACATATTACCATTTTACCTACCTAATTCTACGGCATTTTGATGTCTGTTTGGTGCCATGCATATTCACAAATGAAGCAAATGTCTCCTTTTCCAGTTTAGATTTCCAAAAATAAAAAGCTTCAAGTGATTCAAATTCCTTTTTTTCAGTAGAAATTCTAATAGAATGTATGCTTTCATAGTGTGCAATCATTGCTCTAGGCGTTCCTTCTTTGCGGAAACACAAAGGACATTTTAGCTGCTTCATAATTTTTTTATTGTGTGTTTGCCTTTTATGTGACAGTAATTGCTGTCGAGTTGAAAAGTGAGCATTACAGTTAGTACAGTTGTAATACGATTGTTGCCTCTTAACTAATAATTGATGCAACTTTCATAAAATACAAAAATCATATTTTTTGTTTTACTTTTTTTGCTATGCTGGTAAATATCCCAATTATATCATTTTATTTATGTGAAAAGAATTACAACTACTGATATTACAACCTATACTTGACTATTTTTTGGCAATAAAAAAACTTTAATTAATAATTAGGTGTATCAACATAATCCGCAGATACTTTAAACTTTAACTACTTTCTTTTTTCTATATATTTCTGTACACATATTTTATTATACCCAGTATTGTTAAAAATTGCTCTAGAAATTATAGATATTTTGATAAAAAATATGATTTAGTATTTGATTAGGTATCTTACCTGGATGCTTCCTTTTCGTATGAAGTCTAAGAGTATTTAAGTTCCAAAATGATCCATAACACTCTAAACATAATACAGATCCAGAAACACCATGAGGAATACTTTTAATTTTGGGAGAGAAAACATCTATTTTATCTAAAAAATTTTAAAGAAAAAAATAAAGGCATATTAATTAATGTAATTGATAATTTAATAGTTCATAATTAGTAAACATCTCTATATCAAGCAATGGTTAATGAAATATAATAATTTTTTAGTTTGACCAGTTATTCAAGGTTATTATGTCTTACTAAAAATTTATTAAAGTTGAATAAGACCAAATTTATTAAGAGATTTTTTTGTATATATACCTGGATATTTTCAATTTCGTGTTTGTGACCCAATATCTTCAATATTGCGGAGGGTTGTTGGGTGGGGTCAGAAATAAAACAGAAACCTGTTTACCTAAATGTCGACGTTTCGACTTATATTAAGTCATCCTCAGGACACTGAAATGGATTCAAGTAATTACAGATAAAACAAAGTAATTTCAAGTACATAAAAAACACTATTAAAATAAATGTTCTTTAAGTTACAAAAATTAAAACAACAAAAACCACAACACAGTTAAAATTAAATTCAGGTACAATCCGTTAAAAAAAATTTTTATAAAAAAAACAGTATAAAATTAATTTTTTTTTTATATACATTACACCTCTTACCTAAGTCTAGGTTTCTTAAGTTATAATTAAATCTATTTTAAAAAATTGATGAAACAATAATCAAACAAATATCTATGTACAGTGGCCCAGAAAAGTCATGGTACAATAGAGAATTACAATACAAATTTTATTTATAATTTTTTTATGAAATAAAAATCAATTTTTACTTTTATGTATTTATTTTTTCTAATGCCCTACATCATAACATAAACCTATTTCCATAATATATCTAATATGCAATAAATAAAAAAATAAAATAAAATTTCTTACAAAAATTTAATCCACAAAAGTCAAGGTACATTTCAGACTATGGGCTAATAAAGTTCTGTCAATAACGCGTGGGAAAACCCTTCAGTTTAATAACCTCTTTTAAGCGATTTGGCATTGAATGAACTAGTTTTTTCGTCACATCGTTGGATATTTTTGGCCACTCTTCTAAAATTACCTGTTTTAAGTCTGATTTATTATGAATCACATGTTGCCGAATTTTTCTCCCCAAAACATCCCATAAATGTTCTATAGGATTAAGATCGGGACTTTGGGGAGGAGTTTCCAGCAGATGGGGAGTATTAAAAACCAACCACTGACGTACTGTATAAGCTTTGTGCTTAGGGTCGTTATCCTGTTGAAAGTAATAGTTCTCATGCAACCCTAATTTTTCAGCACTGGCACGTAAATTTTCTTTTAAAATATTTAAGTATACTTTTTGATCCATTGTTTCGTCGATAAAAACAATATTTCCTACACCTGAAGTTGCCATGCAACCCCAAACCATTACTCCACCTCCTCCATGTTTCACTGTTTTGATTGTATTTTTCGGATTAAGAGCTTCACCGGGTTTCCTCCACACCTTGACACGACCATCGGACCCAAAAATGTTAAATTTACTTTCATCTGACCAGATAACTTTATCCCAGAAATCAAATTCAATAGACTTGTACTTTTCAGCGAATTCCAGTCTCTTTTTTCTATTAATATCGCTAACATGGGGCTTCTTACGTGCACTACAGGATTTGTATCCACCCTGGTTAAGTTTCCGGCGAACAGTTTCTTCATGAACAGATACTCCAAACATTTCTCTTAACTCTGATGATATTTGTATGGCACTTTTCTTTGGGTCCTTCTTAATTTCATTTAATATGTACCGGGATTCGCGCTCTGACAGCTTCCGAGGACGTCCTGTTCGCGTTTTATTTTCAATTCTGTTTTCATTTTGAAAACGATTTACTACTTTTTGTATAGTGGACCTGCTTCTTTTAATCACTTCTGCAATTTTGGTGTATGATTTTCCCTCTCTATGCAAATTAATAATAATTTTCCGCTCACTGACACTTAATTCGGTTCTTCCCATGATTATCACTGTATTTACCAGTCAAAGTTAAGAAGAAATATTCTAGTGAATACTGAAAACGAATGCCAGAATAGTATTAGAGGAATGTTCTTATTAGCAAATAACAAAATAACAATAAATTTAAAAGATACTTGCATATTTTGATTTACACAAATTAAGAGTACCTTGACTTTTGTGGATTAAATTTTTATAGAAAATTTTATTTTATTTTTTTGTTTATTGTGTGTTAGATATTTTATGCAAATAGGTTTATGTTATGATGTTGGGCATTGGAAAAAATAAATACATAAAAGTAAAAATTGATTTTTATTTCATATAAAAATTATAAATAAAATTTATATATAAATTGTCTATTGTACCATCACTTTTGTGGTCCACTGTATATCCAAACAATACATTTAAGTACATGTATAAAAAAATATTTAAATGCATACCTGGGTGTTTTTTCTTAACATGAGCTCTCAAATTAGCTTTTTTTGAATAACTTTGTTGGCATTCGCCACAAATCACATTCATTTTAATAAAATTCAATTAAACACAGAATTTGCAAAAAAACACAACAGAAACATAACCTAAACCTACAAAATTTCGTTTCATATTTCATATGTGACAATGACAGATGACAGCCGCCACACGTCACGCGAAGCTCTTCATAATCAAAATTTCAGTAAATGGGTGTGTACGAAGACTCTTGTTGGGAATCGGATAGCCTGTTTAACGACGGCCAATCGCTGATGCGAGATCGGGCGCGGACGAATACGATTGAATGTGGAATAGGTTCTTACTTCTTTCGGTTAATTTTGAGGCGTATGGGTTTGTCTCAATGTGAACGCGCCTTTCTCATTTACATTTTGACATTTCACAGTTTATTTTTAAGTTGTCATCAAGTCGTGAATGTGATTTTTTATTCACAGTGAATGATTGATTCACAGGTAGTGAAATTTTGCTCAACCCTATTTTTTATTATTATTGACCTACTACTTGTGCAGAGAGACATTCGATCGCACTCGCTAGATTTTGTCGCGAACGAACTTTTACTTCTGTAATTTTTATTATTTTCTCGCCTTTACAGTGTCGGGTAAATTTTGTAATTGATTTTAACCTCATACAGTCCGCTTTAATATTTATTCGTTGTAATAAATCAATTAATCCAAGTTAAACCCGGTTTGTTTTGCTTTACTTCGTCGTAAAAACCTGAAACTTAAACGTATACTTACCTGAAGTTAAATTCACGATATCGATAAGATATTTTCACCGAGTCGATCGTGAGAAAGTGGTCCGCCCCAAGATCGTCCATGGTAAAATTTGGATTTGTGTATAAACATTTCACTTTGTCAAGTGTTTTCGATGCGTTCAGGCTATTCACTAGTCTATCAGCATTTCTCTGCCGGTTGCCGTCGAAGAAAGCGATTACTTGCCGCTACTGTTCCGCGAGATAATATGTATGGCTAACTAGTGTGCGTAGTGGTATCAAATGAACAGAGTTCATCATTGCTTCTAGAAAATGCATTTTCGGTCCAATTACCTGATTGATTTACTCTTTAAAATTTCGTACCAATACAAGTGCATTTTCTCTAACCAATTTATGAAGTATTATCGGCAAGTAATGCGCTGATCGCCTTGGTTGTGTCTGCGTAGCGCATAAAACTGATCG
This sequence comes from Anthonomus grandis grandis, assembly GCF_022605725.1. NCBI lineage: Eukaryota > Metazoa > Arthropoda > Insecta > Coleoptera > Curculionidae > Anthonomus > Anthonomus grandis. The sequence goes on from NC_065563.1 coordinate 842,683, forward strand.
AAGAATCGATTGCGATTCAGTTGCTCCTTCATCCAGAACTCCTGTACTACTTCTAGCCTTATATTAATCTGTTCATAAAGGTTTTGATATAGGTCGAACAATTCTGTAAAGAATCTCTCCATCGGTTGTCGTTGCGACTGGACAGTCACGAATCCGTTCGCAACTGGAAAACATATAACAATAATAGTTTGTACACCTTACTGCTGAACTTATGTATCACTGTCGCATAAGATTGCATATATTTAGTTAATCTTTCGTAAATACGATCAAGGTCTCGTCCAAATAAATACCCGTGTTTCTTCAGGAAATAATGTCTATTTGCACACATTTTCTTGCCGTCTGTGCCCTCTCTATATTTAATAATATGCCAGTGTCCGTCGGGCTGTTGAAAATTACTCCAATGTGCATTTGGACGAGCAAAATATATGTGTGTTGGAAGCAATGAGACCTTGTACTTGTGTGCATATGTCATCGAATTCCTGGTCCTTTAGTCCATGTTTGCAATAATAGAAAAATATATATTCTACGAATGTGTGTCTGTTTCGTAGATTACATAGCCGTCGTTCAAACAATGGAATGAACTGCTTATAGTTCTCTCGAAACACGGTATTTGTTATTGCAGAGTGTAGTTGTCTGCCGTGAACATAATGCTTCGAAGACGTTTTGACTTTTTGACGTGACTTGACTTTTCTTCGGTAGCTCGTTCAAGGCAGCCTTTGCTTCTTCTACCAAACTTTTACCATAGTGAGTGCTTCTTAATTTATCCGTTTCGCGAGAGTTTGCTGCTCTTCTTACTGGTAAGATTTGTGTATAAAGATTGCGTAGATTGTTTCTGATCCATAGTTGGCGAATCTCACTTCGTACAACATTTTGTTCTTCGTGCCTATTTTCATCGCATTCAGTTTGCATAGTAGCGAGGGCAGAGCTTTTTTATTTTCAAAATGTTGGTACATTTGACCGTCCAATATATTGAGAGATGACGGTAAGTTCAGTCCTCTCAAAGAAGAGGCCGCTACGAAATAGCTATCAATATCGAAGCGGCCTTTTAAATAAACGTCCGGACAAGGACCGAACTTAATGGTATCTCGTTCGCTTCTTTCCGGTGGAATGATGGTCGTCAAACGGAGTCTTCAATTTCCATCATCACTATTAGCCGTCGATGTATTCTTCCTTTTAGCCGCGGTTTTCTATAAGGCAATAAAAAACAATAATTATTCACTGTGTTCTGAGGATCCATCTACTATTAACACCGAAATAGTATAGAATATTTATTTTATGAATTTAAAAGAATATTAAGAAAGCTGCGGGTATTTGCTTCCACCAGAATTTTATTTTGCAATTTATTTAACAATGTGTTCGAAATCATAAGTATAATCATTTGACAGATTTTTATAATTTCAATAGCAATTTAAAAAATCCTATGTATAGGCATAATAGTGGTCAACAATTTGTTTTAATAAAAATACATATAACAATACAAAAGTTCGTGGAATCAATAAAAATAATAGTGATAATAGTGATTTATTCTATTTTTATTTTAATTATGATTTATTTTCGTAGGTTTCCTACTTGTATCAGCAACAGCAGTTATCCGGCAGCTGGTATATTGGGTGGGTGGATGCAATGTCGGGGACCTCTTGGACGATGAGGCTACAGGTCAATAAGGTCAGTCAGCTTAGTCAAGAGTGTTTTAGTAATACACACAATTTTATTATTATACCTATTACCAGAAATTTTCCTATGTCCTTAAATTAAATTTAGGCCAATTAGAGTCGACGCATTGTAAAAAGGCTAATGGAAAATACTGAATGGGTTAATCCAGTTGTTAGTTATTGTCAGGAAACTTTGGGGTGCTTTGAGAATGTGTAGACCCATAACACCTAAATAATTAAATAACTAGACAAATTTTTCAGTTGTCTGTGGATTGGTCTGTAGTTTGTTCCAACAATGTTTTTGGAAAAATTATTCTTAATGATGAATAAATCATGAACCTCTACTAGCAATTGTTGAAAAACCTCTTCACTTTTGTCCGCCCAGATTGAGATTGTAAAGAAGAATAATGCAATTCAAAAATTAATTAATTTAACCTTACATTTTTAATTTATTTAAAAATTATTTTAGCTTTTGAGCTTTTGGCATTAAATTTTATTGATAATATGGATTTTGAAGTTGATGCTAAGATTTATACAGCGTATTGGATCGCGTATGGGAAATCTTATTTCTAAAGGGTAATAGTCTGTATCAAAAGATATTTATTTAGAAGTGAAATTTTAGAAAAATTACATTATTCTCGTTTCTCTATCAACAATTTTTTAATGTTTCTCTAAATTTGTTGAGGTTGTAGAATTAAATAATGACTTCTTAAAACATAATTGAAGTTCAAATAGTTATTTTCTTCCCACTGAGAATTTTCCCTTGAAATTTTATTCCTAGGGTACATTAGTGACTGTTTCATAAATTTAAAATTTAGGATGTTTAAAAGTTTTAACAAGAGCTGAGAGTTTAACAGGTTTTCTCTTTTTTTTACCGTTTTCTCAGTCTCAGTGGAAGTGTGGATCTTAGTCCAGATAACAATGATTCACATTCCCAGACCCGTCAACAGCCATTAATTAAAATAGGAAATGGTCTTTCAAGGCACATGAATTTATCTCTTATGTGTATAAGTTGAAATAATTTCAATTAATAAAACAAAAAAATTAAAATTGTGACGTTTGAATTGATAAAGAAAATGTAGAAGTAGATTCTAGTTTTAATTAAATGATAATTACTTTTTAATTTAGTTTTAATCATATAAGAATTTAAAACGATCAAAAATAAAGCAGATAAAATTCACAAGAAAATACAAAAAAGGGTGTTTTTTAATGGCTTCCATGAATCTAATTTAAAGTATTTTGTAACGTATTGGGAAAATGTTAGAATAGTATTTGTTACATAAAATGCAAAGAGTATAATAATAAATCAGTTTATTTTATTATTTTCTGATATTAGAATTACCACTTGTAAAATTTATTTACCACAAGTAATTCAGATAATAGCGATCATCATGTTCTCCCCACTCGTTCCGGCCCGTCTTGTGCCCCTTATGTTGCCCCCTTTTATTGCCCCCGTTCTTTGATGCTCAGATTTTTTATCCTCTTTCGAATTGTTTTTCTCCCCGCCCTTGCTCTTTAGGTTCCGACCACTTGGACCCGCCTCTTTTTCTGGAAGTTGGTTATTCCTTTGAAAACGCGCATTCAACGTTTTTACTCGTAATTCTGGACGTTTTCTATTGTCTTTCTCGTTTGTTAAATTGCCGTTTTCAGTAGATTTAGAGGGAGCATCTAATGGTGGGACTATGTTTATGCCACTTTGATGGTTCTGGTGGTTCAGTTTATTGCTGTGGACCGGTTGGGTTGGATTCCCCCTCGAGGAGCCGCTAAACCTCGTCGCTTGGTGGAGGAGAACAGGCAGCCATCCGATCTCGATTAAAAATGCTGACCGAGGTAGGATGTCTGCTTGCTAAGGACGGCCCAGGCGTTTTTAAGCATCTCCAAATAAATAACCTACCCCAAATCATCCGTACCTAATAAATTAATTTCCTTTTTCCCCGTCTCCCTGGGAGCGGCGCGCCTTATCCCCTCCGACGCTATTAGGTTTACGAGGGCTAGGAGATTCCTCTTTTTGTCCCATCCTACCAAAGAAAAAAATATATAATGGATTGATATTATACTTGACTCTGCATTATCTGATCTGGAGGGTGGCAGTAGCCTTAAAATGTACAAAACTTAAAAATGGCTAGTCAAGAGAAGGAAAATATACCCCAGGCGGGTTCCGGCGAATCCAGCACCGATGCTATTGCCTCGGGCAGCCCTATGGATTCTGGGATCTATCCATTAAATATCGAAAGGAGAGACTCATCCGTAGTTATGGACTTGCGTGGAGTGAGGACCTAGAAACATCTATAGCAATTCCCGAACCGAAAAGATTCAAAGTAAACAGAAGCAACTCTGTAGGTTTCTGCGATCTAGGAATAAAGAGAAAACGGTCTTACCGGACGGAGACCTTCTATAACAAGAAAGAATGCTGCGAAGCTTTTGTTCTAAAAGAAACCATTCAGCAGATAACAAAGATAGGGAAAGCAATAACAAAACATATTGAACAGAATACTAAACGAGAGAGAGAATACTAAACAAGAGAACTAAAAGATCTATGTCTTAACTTAAAAAAACAAATTGTCAAACACAAAAATTTTTAACAGAAGTGCTATCCAGAACTGAATTGCGGATCATGAATTCGAAAAAGAGAAGAAATTGCTATTAGACGCAGACACACAAACACCCGAAAATGAGACTGTTATATTAAGCTCTGTTACAAACTACTCTGACTTTGAAGTACTTGCCGACAGAGACTGGGATCGCCAATTGTTTAAAAACACAGATTTGAAAAGAGCAAATCCATTGGACGCAAACGATGATGCGGTTAAGATTGTATTGGTAACACACGAGGAGCAAAAAATGGAAAACGGCATACAGAGAGCCTTTGCTGCCCGCTTTTCCGAGCTGATAGAGACTGCCGATAATATAACTGTTTTGGAGCAAACAAACAGAATAAAATCGAAAGGAGCCCGATATGTAATGACGTTAGTCATAAAACAGGTTCCGGAAAATATTAAAGTTTTAAACAATCGCTCCTCAAAATGAAACAAAAAGGTATTCTTAAAGAAAACACCATGGTAAGTAACCGTCTGTGATAAAACTCTGGCAAAAGTCCTATATTTATTATTTTTTATTGATACTTGGTAGACGAGCCTGAGCATACAATATTTGAGTGTCCACAATGGATCAGAAAGCGCCAAAATCATTATTTAGATATTGGAGAGATTTTGTCCACAAATTATATTATTAACAAAATGTTGGAAAATGAAAAAAACATGGAACAAAATAGAGAATTACATATACCATGTAATAGGAACCAAAGAAAAAAGGAAAGGGAAATGTTTTAATTTTGAAACCTGGTGTAGGGCAATCGAAACTTTTCTTAAGGAGATGTTGTAATGACGTGTCCAAGAAAAGGTAGTCGCAGGAAAAGAAAAGAGGAAAGGGTTTTAGTGGGTCGGGGACATGCCGTGATTGGCTTCTCCAACCCCACATTCCCCCAGGCGCCAGAACCTGAGTGGTCTGCAAGCAGATTTTCCTAACTTCTTACAAAAAAAAAGGTTGGGTTGGGCTGGATTCCCCCTCGGGGAGCTGCTGGACCTTGTCGATTGGTGGAGGGGGCTCAGACAGCCGTCTAATTTCGAACGTCATTCCGAGCGAGGTTGGATGTGTGTCTGCTAAGGACAGCTCGGGCGTTCCCGGAAACGCTTCCTGCTTACCTTACCTCGATTTTATTACCAATTACCTTTTAAGTTTTCGTCCTTATTCTCCCGCTCCCTGAGAGCGGCGCTTTATCCCCTCTGACGCTATTAGGCTTTCGGGTCTAGGAGGTTCCCAAATTTCTCCATCCCTAAAACCAAACAGTATATTTAAAAAAAAACTCAATACCAATTCAAGGTGTGGGAACCGGGCCGAGGAAAGCGTGACACGGGGTAAGCCGTGCCGTAACCGGACCACCATGGGTCACTTGTGTGCAAATCTATGGACGTTTTAAAGACCTCCTGACCCCGGTATGCTGAAGGCCGGGTCAGTATCACGGCAGCAGTACTCGTTGGAAAATATGGAAACTAATAAACATCAAAAGAAAGGGGGGAATTGAGTGAGGAAAAGTGGAAAAAGATACAAATATCGGAGCCTGGCACAACTGCTGAATTAGAACGGGATCTAGCATTCGGAAGAAGAAACTCCATATGTATGACACCTCCTATGAGTAGCAAAGAGAAGGCCGATATCTTTGCAAGGGAGAAGAAATCTGCAGGCAAGTCAGACAATGAAACTGAGGAAAAAGCAAAACAACCAGATGAATCTAGTAAAAAGATTAGCAAAAACCTAACGATCTACTCAAATGATAAGTATAACACAAAACGAGAAGTGAAAGAGAGTATACCCAGGTTAGAGAGACAGGTCGAAATCCTAAACAGGGGTATAATTAAAAAATTGCTTGAGGGCTGTATATTAAAAGCTGATCTGGCCATTATAATGGAACGGGAAGATGAGAATGAAACACATAGTAAGAGAGGCCGGATAGAACAAGATTTGCTGGAAAACTTTCAGGAACTGGAAAATGGAGAACCTATAATCTGTGAAGGATGGTCTATTATCAGTCTGGAAGAAACCATAAATATTAGAACCGCCTCTGATTCAAAGCAACCGAGAAGAGCAAAGTTACATCGGTGACTGCTATATGTACTACGAAAAGGGAGAGGGAGACTTAAATAAGCTCGCATTTCAACAGCTTTCGGACTGGAAAATAAGCCTAAAAGATGCTAATGCAAAGGCATCAAGCCTAATTGTCGCCGAAACCGTGATGAAAAATGCTGCAAAAAATAGCAGAATGCGTCTTTAATAAAGAAAATATAAGTATCAAAATTATAACTAATGTGCCAGAAAGACAAGGAAGTCTAAAAAGAGAAATGACGCTATAATCGTACCGAAAAAAGAAGGAGCGCCATATGCGGAAATGCTTAAAGCCATTAAATCACAGCTAGGAGATGAAGAAACGTCAAAAGTCAAACAAGTGCTAAAAACTAAAGAGGGAAATCTGCTGATTAAAGCAAATAAAATGCTAAAACGGAACAATAAAAAAAAGTACAGGCTGTTTTTACTAACTCAAATGTAAGAATCGCATTGGGAGGATCCAGACGAACGGTGGTGATTAGAGGAATGGATGGTTTAAGTGATGAAAAGGACGTACAAAGAGCACTGATAGGAAGCGAATGTATAAAATCCCTAGAAAAAGTTTCAATCACAGTACGCATGACGCAGGAAGGGCGACAGACAGCTACAGTCACACTAGAACAGCGTTACTCAAAGTGTGTTCCGCGAAGCCCCGGTAGGGCTCCGCAAGCAGTCATAATAAATGAATGCATGTATTAAAGTGGACCTGTATCTATCTTTTTTGTATGATTATTAATAAACAATTCACATATAACTGCTTTTGCTTTTAGTTTAGAGTTTAGGGTTCCGTTAAAAATTTAGTTTTTTAAAAGGGTTCCGTCACGAAAAAAGTTTGAGTAACACTGCACTAGAAGACTCAGACGCGAGACTGCTGATTAAAAGGGGTAAAATTAAAATTGGACTATGCGAATGTAGCATCATAGAAAGAGTGGACGTGCTAAGATGCTATAAATGCTGGGAATATGGACATAATGCTTCAAGCTGTAGGTCAGCAGGAAAAGATATATCAAAATGCTGCTTTAAATGTGGCGAACAAGGCCACATTAAAACGGAATGTAAAAATTACATTATAAGATGCCCAATATGCAAAGAAAGCGGTCACGAGGCTGGCGCTGGAGCTTGCAAAAAATTTAGGGAAGCTATAATGACTGAAAAACAAAGAAGAAAAGATAGCTACCAAGTCAGCGCAATTTGTAAAAAAAAAGAAAGGGAAAAGAAAAAAAATATATAAATAAATAAAATGTGTCTTCATTTGTTACAAATTAATTTAAACCGATTCCGACTGGCACACGATATGTTCTACAAAACAATAGAGGAAAAAAAATAATATTGGAATAGGACAAGAACCAAATAAAAAACTCTGCAAAAACCTTTACTGTGATGTCGAATGTGATGCTTTTATTTATACAGACAGTAGTATTAGGATTTTAAATGTATATCAGGAACATGGTTTTGTAGCTATTGAACTGGAAAATGTAATTGTTATATCAGTTTTTTTTCCCTAATAGAGAAGAGCATTTCCTGGAAAGACTCCTTGACGATATTAAAGACTGATATAAATTAAGTAATAAAGAAATGATAATAGGATGCGGCTTAAACGATCCAGCATCCATAAAAAATTTATGGATGCTGGTAAAAAACGTTTTATATATGGCGAGAAAGATCTAGACCCGAAAAAATGTAGCTCCATACTACTGGAAATGTGCAACAAGCATTTTAAGCATAAGCGTACCGAAGTAGGAAATAGGAAACCAGTGTACTGGTGGAATGAGACCATAGCAGGAAGCAAGAACACGCGGTTACATAGAAAAAACGGCTCAAACGAAAAAGCATTCGAAAAATACAGAAAGGCTAAGAAATGAGTCAAGGAAGAAATTAATAAAAGCAAAGGCGAAAAGTAGAAAGAGCTATGCTCTGTCTTAAATGAAGACATATGGGGTAAGGGATATAAAATAACAACCAAAAAGCTGTTTGGAACCTCTAGGTCCTGTCAGTGATGGGCCTTTCCGTGAGAGATTTCTTTAAAAAAAATTCACAAATTATCAGGAGTACTTAAGTCTGGTCAGTCGAGGGGCCAACGCTTATATGCCAAGGAAAGAGAGAATCAGTTGTTGGGGTATCATGCTTCAAAGAACCATAATGTGTTATATAGTCGCGTTGTGTGTCAATATAATGTGTTAAAAGTCAAATATCTGTAAAAATTTAATAATTGTATTCTTAATAAACTCCAAATACCAAATTTTAACTCAATCGGATCAATGGCAAAAGAGTTACGGTGTCACGTGACCTGACCTCAAATATTTGTCAAAATGTATTATTTGCATCCTAAATAAACTACAAATACGAAATTTCATCCCAACCGGATCAATAGCAAAAGAGCTACGGTGTCGATTTAATAAAAATCGATTTAGATATTTATTATCTATTATAGAAAAAAGTTTTATCCAAATCCTTTGGGAATTTTGGAATTTAGAGCCCTTTCATTTCTTTAACATTTGACTTTTTAATTAATTTTCACAGAATTTTAATATCTGGACAAAAAATTATTAAAATCCGTTAAAAATTTCCAAACCTTATATTGATGAAATAACATGGAGCGCGGACTATAATGTGGTCGCTGGCAACCGACATATGCTGCGTTCTCGATTTTGGTCGCTGGACATCGATCAGGCACAAGTTTCAATCATATGCATACGTATATGTATCAGTGGCGAAGCGTGAACTTTTTTTTCGGGTAGACAAACAATAAAAAATCGTTAGTTAGAAAAAAATGTGTATTCAATATTATTCACTTTAATGAAATACAGAATGAAAGCGCATGAAATATTAACTCAAAGAGAAAAATTATGTAGTGATATAAAACAGAAATAAATAATTACTACTAGCATAAAAAGATAGATAGATAAAAATAAATACTACTTACAAAAAAACAAAATACAATTGCCAATATCGAACAGTCGTTAATAAATAACCACTAAAAAAACCTTTTCTATACACCCAAAAATAAAAATACTAATTATTAAATTACTATAGCACGCGCCCCCACCAAATGCAGACAAAACTGAAGATGTATTGCGGCCGACCAGATCAAGCGTGTCCATAAACAATAACCCTCAACAGCATAATAAAATAGCTGGTCGACTTCGATAGACAAAAGCTCGAATGTCTTCCCCGCGAGTTAATTTTGCATGTAATAGGCTAAATGCGGCCGGACCTCTGTAGCCTGCTTGATGGGTATTTGGTTCGATATGCTCCAAATTTCGGAAAACAAATATCAATGTGTCTTCCTGGAGCTCGTATACATTAATTGGGTGTCAGCCCTGTATTTTTATCTTAATCGGTGCGGCAGGCGGGGCGCGCCTTCGGATTAATCATGTTTAGATACTATATAATAATAGTAAGGATAGCGACTATGTTCTGTGTTATTTTTTTAAATTTTAATTTAACAATTACATGAAATAATTACGTGATAAATGAATGACAAATAACTGGATAATTTTGGGTAGACAGTGTCTACCTTGTCTACTCGTACGCTTCGCCACTGATATGTATTTTATCAGTTTTATATAAATATGTATACTCAGCTTATATTGTGGAAATATGTATGAAAAAAAGAATGACTTTGCTAAATAAGACTGATAAAAATATTATAATTTCAATCAAGTTTATATATTGTAACGAAATTCGGGAACACACTTTTATTGTCAACGTCAAAAAAACACTAACCTAACTCGCCTTGACTGTCGTTTAATTGATTCCAAGGTAAAAACTGACTTAACAATTAAAACTGATTTGTCACGAAGCGCGTCCTTTTTAAAACCCGATGGAACAGTTTCGAGATATTTAGAATTATCTTCATTGTTTTTGCCGAAAGAGACCAATAATTTTAGGAGAATACTGACAGTCAAAGCAAGCAAGTATACAAATTCTAGAAAATTAAGAGAAAATTTAGAAAATTTGTTGAGGCTTTCCCGTCTCAAATGTTTATTTTAACCTCCAAATTTATTATTTATTGTTTATTATATAATTTTTTTACTTACCTATAGCTACATCTAAATGTTTTTTAAGAATAAAATGAAAATTCTATAAATATAAGTAGATATCTTTTTATTTTTTTAACTTTTTAATACAAATATTAACATTATTTATAGATTAGGTCAATTCTACGATCCTTTTTTAAAAAAAACATCAATGACATCGTTATAAAAGTTTGAATTTCGTTTAATGTCTTGCAAAAGTTCATTTTCCAAGGAAATTACGGCCAAATTAGTTAATGTTTCCTGTCCTTGAGTGTTTCTTAAATAGGTATGTATTCTTTTTAGCCCAGAGCATTATCTTTCTGTTGATGCACTACTAGCAGGAATTGTTAAAATTAATTTTGCCAAAAAATCAGTAATTGGGGAAACACATAACTTTTGTTCATGACAATATCTTATAATTTCGTACGCATTCAGTTTGGAATACTTGGAGGAAAAATATAAACAAACTAATTCGTTTTTTAAACGATAAAAATCAAAGTATTTTCCATATATAGATTTTAAATGCAATAAGATTATCGGGGAATTTTAATCGAAAAGATTGAAATGAGTCAGTGTTTAAAGTGTTAAAAGTTTTAAAAAATGTAACTGGCGAATCTCCTTATATCTGTCAATTATTTCGTTTTTAATGTTGTCAATTATTTCTCGAAGTATTCTTTTATAGTGCATTTTTAAATTATCTATGTTTCGAATTTTTCTAGGCTCTCCACAAAATTTAACAATTTTTTCATAAATACCATTATTCTTTTTGTAAAAGTTTTCGACATAATCGGTAAATTCATCTATTTTTTTTACACAATAGCCTACGTCTATAATTTTCGACTGTAAGATATTATATAAGATGTCAGTTTGTCCAAATATTGTATTAAATATTTCCAAAAAGAAGTTAAATTCAAAATCATGTTTTAAAGCCGATTCATATGATCTTGCTGCAGAAATACATTCACCATCCCAGTCTGCTAAATTATCCATTATCTCACAAAAAATATTAATTAAATTCTCACGCTCCGTGTATATAAATTAACCGTTCGGGAATTATAAACCCATCTTGTTTGCACAACTCGCGGAAATTTTTTCGAACAAAACTTTATATAAATCGGATCTTTTGGTGCTTGTGTGAAAAAATTAAGCTAACTTTTTTATCGTGCCAAAAAAGTGTTTGGTTTCAACAACCCGTTCACACGATTTTGACAAGACCAGATTTAAAATATGCGCAGAGCACCATACGTACAAAGCATCTGTACAAGGTTTGCGCACTTTTTTTTGAACGCCATTTTTCTTCGCAGAGAGCACTGCAGCGCCGTCATAAGTTTGAGCTATAAGCTTATCAGAACACTCGTAGTCTTTTAGTAAATCCAGTACAATTTCAGTTAGTTTTTCTGCATTTCTATTTCCCGAAACATCAAAAAATCCGATAAACCGATCAACGACTTCATTATTTTTATTAAAATATCTTAAAATGGCACATAATTGTTCTTTACCACTGACATCAGGAGTTTCGTCTATCATTATTGCTACGAATTTCGTTTGCAAAATTTCAGCTCGAACAGTTTTTAAAATGAATGCTGATATACTCAAAATAAGATCGTTTTGGATCCTATTTGACAGTCCACTAAATACGGGTCTGTTTTCTTTTTCGGTAACTGATTGCACGTGATCCGCTAAAAGGCCGTAATAATTTCTTAATAACTTAACACATTCTATAAAATTACCTCTGTTTACAGAGTCTACAGACTCAAAATGCCCGCGAAACGGCAATTCCTGCATAGCCAAATAACATGTAATATCTATTAATCGCCGCATTACATTAAGATTTCTATCCACCCTTGCATTGTGCCTTTCAATTTCTTCTCGAAATTGATGAGACATGGCTGTTTCAATCCGAGTTCGACCAAAGCTATGCAGAGAAAAGCGCGCTGTGATTAGTCGACTGGTCATGTTTTTTTGCTGCATTTGAAAAATTGCTTAAATCGATGTACCCAGTTTTATTTCAAACATTTTTTTTCTTTCCAAACAGTAAACAGGGCCAACAATACATTTAGTTTTTATGGAGACAACCGCAGAGCCACTTATAATTATCATACATTTTTTTTATTAAATTACCGATCAGACTTCTTTTGTTATTGCTTAATTGTTAATTCAGGGGTAGGCCTACCAATGTTTATAACAGTTTGCTTTTCTGTAAATGTCATGCGAATAAAGGGGGAGGGCCCTGTAATAAGTTTCTCTAAGCAGTTAACTGTTTCATCACACTCACAATGGTACTCCATCACTTCACTTTAAAGTTTAATACTTAAATGTTAATAAAAATAAATATATTATTTCACTGCATTGTAATCACCATCAAAAACATGAAAAACCTCAGCAAATCAACAGATCATTGCTACTATTGCGACGCGTGCTAAATCTCATACACAAGAAACCAAACATTTAACTTTAAAATAAATCACCGGCATTTCTTGCCAGATTGTGCCAGAAAATGATGAAGCCATTCGGTCGAATGTAATAACATAAATGAGAAAATCAATGCATAGTATTATAATATATCCGAATAACGACGCGCGTTGGCAACGGCGCCTTTATTAGCTTCTTACAGCAGTCCATCCGTCGGCGTCCGCGATGAAAACACGCGATGCGTTTTCCTAGAATTTATGATTTCTATTTATATTTTATTTTCTAATTTATATATTTTTTTTCCAAGAATGTTATGATTAAACTCAAAATGCATGGCCCTGGCTCTCTTAAGGCCAATTCACACATACGGTACTGTGCGTCGACTGTGTCGTAACCGTGCACCGACTGTGCTGTGTTGTGCATATTCACACTATTCAAGTTATTACGTGTTACAGTTAGTTTGTATCATGGATCGAAGAGAGGAGGACGTAGTTATAGCATGCGGAGCGTATCTAGTATTAACGGGAAAAGTGAAAAAAAGAAAGAGGAAGATTTAGATTAATCGTTTATGGAGAGCTCGGGAGGAAGAAGGAGAATTTCACACAGCATTTGCTCGACTCAAAGATGATCCAGAACAATTTGTTCGATACTTTCGCATGACATTCTTGAAATTTAACAATCTGCTGAAGCTTGTAAAACCAGACATACAAAAACAGAACACAAAGTGGAGAAGATCTATATCCGCAGAGGAAAGATTAGCATTAACTTTGAGGTATGTTGTTCATTATTAATACACATAACAAGTATTTAAACAATTATTATATTTTCAGTTACTTAGCATCAGGTACTACCCAGTACCGTCTAGGAATGAGCTATAGAATTGCCCCTTCAACAGTACAATCAATTGTAGTTTCCACTTGTGATGCAATATGGAGAGTTCTGTCAAGAACAGAAATGCCTGAGCCAACAGAAGATCGATGGAAAAAAATAGCTGATGACTTCTGGACAATGTGGCAGTTTCCCAACTGCATTGGTGCAGTTGACGGTAAGCACGTTCAAATCCAGGCTCCCAAAAATAGCGGATCTCTATTCTACAACTACAAAAAGACATTCTCTGTTGTTCTCATGGCACTTGTAGACGCTAATTATAAATTCATTGTTGTTGATGTTGGAGGTTATGGTAAATCGAGTGACGGAGGTATATTTTCAAAATCAAATCTAGGACAAGCATTGGAAAAAAGTAATCTTCATGTTCCGGGACCAAGAACATTACCTAATTCAGATGATATTGTGCCATTCGTGATATTAGGAGATGAAGCTTTTCCTTTAAAAGAAAATCTATTAAGACCTTATCCAGGAAGCACAGCACGAGATAATGAAAACCAGAAAATATTTAACTATAGACTGTCAAGAGCTCGACGTGTGGTTGAAAATGCATTTGGCATCCTGATTCAAAAATTCAGAATCTTGTATGGTAGACTTCAAGTGAATCCTGAAAACGCTGATAAAATTATTTTGGCCGCATGTATCTTACATAATTACTTACGAGATGACAGATCTGAGAATAAATCGGGCCTGCCTGTATATGAAGAACAAATCTCTACTTCACAGCAACTTCCACTAAGGGGACTCCGTCGTTTGGGTGGGAATTCAAGTGAAGTAGCTATAGGTGTAAGAAATACATTCTGTAATTATTTAAACACTACAGGCGCGGTACCATGGCAGTTGGAGGTAGTAAGAAGAGGTATACCCTACCAAAATACAGAGTAATTTTGTATTATTTATATTATTTGTAGTACATATCGAGATATTGCATATTGGGTTAATAAATATTACATATTTATTTATTAAATATTACATATTTATTAGATAACTGTTTTATTCTTAGACAGCTACATACATACGTCAACTTTACAAACATAATAAAAAACTTAAAATATTTTGGTTTCATAACGTAAATGGAATTCATGTTTAACAGATTAAAAAAATAGAAAAAAAATTGAAACATTTTTTACATTGCCTAATATCTATCTTCAGTTTGGTTGGAGGTCCTTGGCAGTGACGGAGGATGGTGTTCGGAATCTGTGTAGCCGGTATCTGAAGAAGGAAGATTTTGTACCCATTGACGTCTTCCATCTATGAAGTTTGGAGAATACCCATCTTCAAATCGATTAGAGGACCCCGGCAGTAGCCGAGAACGGTGTTGCGATACTGTGTAGCCGGTATCTGGAGAAGGAATATTTTCAACCCATTGACGTCTTCCATCTATGAACTTTGGAAAATACCCATCTTCAATTCGATTAGAGGGCCCCGGCAGTGGCTGAGAATCGTGTTGGGAATCTGTATAGCCGGCATCTGAAGGAATATTTTGCACGCATTGCTGTCCCCCATCCGTGGAGTTCGGAGAAAACAATGGTGGAATATACTGTTTTTTTCTAAGCAGAACGATTTCTTTGCTGTTCACGAGGTTAAATAGATCCCGTTTTATTTCCGCCTGATCTATCTCCGGGAACTTTAGAATACTTTCGGCTATGTCTTCAAAGAAAGTCATTAGATTTCTTTTTGGTGAAGGTATTGTGACGTGATTGTTAGAATCGGGGGATTGTGTTCTAACTTGGATAAAATTTTTCAAAGCATCAGCCAAAGCGGGCTGAGTAGAGGTAGCACTTGCCTTTCGCTTTCTCGAAAATACTGTTGAGGCCACTGAAGCGGGAGAAGATGGTTGTAGAGTATCCTCACTTGCCTTTCGCTTTTTCGAAGATATTATTGGGACCACTAAAGCGGGAGATGGAGAAGGTTGTGGGATATCCTGATTGTCATCAACTTCATCATCTGCTTCAGTTTCCTCTGACGCATCCAAATTAGAACAGGTTCTGTAACAAAAAGATTTTTATTTATGTTTAAATTCTAAATACTAAACTTTATTTAAATCAGTCCCGGTAAAACCCCTGCAAATTGAATCAATACTTCGACATTACTTTTATTATTTAACTTTTTTAAAGGGATAGGTTACTCGGTTAAATAATGTTATATCAAAAACTAATGGTAATGTTGGGTTCTTTGATCCTAAAAACCTAGAAAACAATATACATCATATTTTAAATTTAACCCATTATCTAGAGGGGTGGTAAAATTTTTAGTTATTTATTTTAAAATAAAAGAGCTACTTTTATAAAAAAAAATTATAAAAGCCGATTTTATTATATTTTTTAATGTTACCTCTCTACCCTTTTAAATTTTCATAAAAATATAAAATAAAGCATACAATTAAAATCTGCATACTTAAAAACTCGTAAAATGATAAATTTCTCATTTTTTTCCAAATATTTCGAATTTTTCCCTTCCTTTTTTTTAACTCCACCCTGTTTTTGCAAAAAAATCTCAAATTGATTGTAGAAAAACGGAAAGTTGTCGGAAAACCCTTAATTCCTTCGAAAGTTATCGCGGGAATTAACATATAGACAGACATACAGACAGATAGACTTTTTATTAGCTTAAATTGTGTTTTTTGCGCGTTTAAGACGATTAGCCAAAAAAATTTTTTTCATTTTTTTTACCGATACTTTATTTTTCCATCATTTTGTGATGTGGAAGTAAAATTGATTAATTACCGTTTGCAAATTTGTATACGTATCCTTTATGTCAAGTTATGAATTTCTGTAAAAATAAAAATTCTTAGTGGCGGTACATTTCTTTTTGCATGACTTTTAGGTCAACTTATGACGTCACAGAATTTATTTTCACACAGCCGATTTTTTCAGGGTCGTTTACTACAAATATGCTCTTTAAGTGGTAACCTTGTCCTACAAAAATTTTGCGAAATTCCGTTGTCCGACATTCTAAAATTAAGAGTTACGTGCAAAAAAAAACGTACCGCTACTGACAATTTTTATTTTTACAGAAGTTCATAACGTGACATAAAGAACACAATCATTTGCAAACGGTTAGTAGTCTTTTTTTAGCAGCAGGGACTGGGAACTAATAGCCCTATGGGCGCGAGAATATAAAACCAAAAATAATAACAAAATGTTTATGTCTCTGTGTGTTGTGTGTGTGTTTGCATAGCACAATATGTTAACAAAGAAAAACTTATAAATCATAATGTAAACAACGTTAATTTCGCCATGTACCAATTTCCGATTATTTCAACCACAAGAAAACTTTGCTACTCTCAAATTTTACGTAAAATTTAGATACTTACTGTCGCTCTTGCATGTGCCTTCTAAGAAATTCCATCTGGTCTTCAAACCTCCATTTTTTCATATTTTTTGCAGCTTGACCACTCACTGTTTTACGCCGGCTCAGAGCTCTTCTGTAGTACGAGCGCAGCAAAGCCCATTTATTTTTACATTCTTCCGGTGTTGAATTCAATTTATTTGCGATGTCTTTCCATATATTATCTCTAACTAGGTTATTATCATAATCTTTATTTTGTAAATTGTATAAACATTCATGTTCTTGCACATAAATTATCAAAAATTCTTCATTAACAGGCATTTTTTCTACCTACTCGTAACATCGATGAATTTACACTAACCGCGATGAAGAATACCAGCGGCAAAATCGCGATACCCGAAAATGAGCGAGCGCTGCCCGAAACATGACGGCCGCCCTCTGGTCGCCTTCCAATAGTTCTCACTAGAGCGGTTATGCACGTACCGTGCTCCTACCGTGTCGGACCGTAACCTTGAGAAATCGCTTTCAGAGCGGTCGGAATCAACACAGTCAGAGCACAGTCTGTGCGTAGACCTACATGTGTGAATTAAACAGTGCAATTCAAAACATTTTCAATGGAAACTTCAGGTGATCGATTTAGTTCAAATCGACACAGTGCGTGCTCAGTACCGTATGTGTGAATTGGCCTTTATGGTGTGCGTTTTAGGGATTGCTTTAATGCGGAGCGGGCCCGGCGGCGTCAGTGTGGCAGACGGATCTGAAACACTTCGGCCTGAGGTAAGGGGAATGCAGTAGTGGAGACAACATGACCGACTTCATTCATAAAATGGACAGTGGCGTGTGGTATTATGTGAAACTATTTAAATTCGATTTAAGGAAAAATTTATCAAAATAAATTTTCCTAATCAATTATTCATTTGTATGTTTTATGGTTTTAGAAATAAGTTATTTTTTTTTGGTATACAGGGTGTCCCACAATCAACGTCACAGGCTATAACTTTTTTATTTTTACCTATAAAAATTAAAAAAAAAAATTAATAGCTATAGGACCACTACCCAAAATTACTTTAAAAAACTACCCCCAACAAATACATCCCCCAAAAATGAATTTGTCGGGGGTAGTTTTTTTAAGAAATTTTGGGTAGTGATCCTATAGCTATTAAAAATATATTTAAAAAAAAATATACTTAAAAATAAAAAAGTTATAGCCTGTGACGTTGATTGTAGAACACCCTGTATACAGGGTCGCACGCAAATATCTCTGTTGCTAAGCCGAATTTAGAAACAAAGTTTAAACAAAAGTTGCTAAGGTCACAGGGGGCCACGTCACTGCAATAGTACGTGTATTTTGAAGGTCATTAAAAAAAACAAAACAAAAGTCAAACGTCGACTAAAATGAGCCACCTGGTATAGATTATAAAAAACGAACAGCATAAGCGTTTTGGCAATGATAAAAGTTCGATTAAACTAGGAACGGGAATTTTTATGTTTTTTTATGCGAAATTTTCACTCTTTTTGGTATTTCCGAAAAAGTAAGGTAATTTGAGAAAAATATAAGGTAAATAGCTTACCTAATTTTTCGTTTACTGTTATTTATATTAATGTTTTTTTTAAGTCTCACTTAAACATGTTTTTATTTTCACTGGTGAAATAGCCGAGCTCGTTTTCTTTAGCTTTAGCCTCGTATTCGCTATCGTCTTCACTACTAATGCCATTAGTGTCACTGTCCTCATTTCCTATTGTGATGACAAGGGGCTCGATTTCTTCCATGATTTGGTCAGTTTCCCAGAATTTATCCTGCACAGTTCTGACGTGCTGGCGAAATTTCTGCCAACCATTTTCGGAAATTGAGGGTATAGCATCCTCAGTAACATCCTTTAAGGTTGTAATGTTAAAATTGCTAGTAGTATTCCGACTTTCATTCTCGAATTTGAGTCTTGCCCAAGCTAATTCAATTGGGTTTAACTCGCATAAATAAGGCGGTGTTTTTAATGGAGTATGCCCATGGGACCTTATAATCCGATCTACTATATAATTTTTTTGTTCATCAGGTGGTTTGTGGCGTAAAACCAAATCGAAAAGATCAAATTTTCTGACACTTGCATCGTGACTTATACCTATAACATATAGTATATGTAATACATAATAATATACAGGATAAGCCTTATTCTACCCCATTTTTTTTAGCCATTTTCTTAAAAAAAAAAATTGCCAAATAGACTGCAAGGGACAAATTTATTTGGTATTTTTAACCTCTTAACTTTAACCCCACGCAGGGGTGACTATCAACCCCGAAATCTTAAATGGTAAGGGTATCACTCGACACCCCTTCCTATTTAAGATTTTGGGGTTGATAGTCACCCCCGCATGGGGGTTAGAGTTAAGGGATTGAAAATACCAAATAAATTTGTTCGCCTGAAGTCAAAAAACGATCTTAAAAAAATTTTACACATTAGCTCACCGTGTATGTACATATTATGTAGGTACATTTATATATTTAAAATTTAAAATTTATCAGTTCAAGAGGCTTAATTAAGTTGTTATAGCTACCTTTCTTAGTTAACCAGGCGATTATTTTTTTTAAACAGGATTTTGTTGGGGTTTTATCCTCCTGCACCGAATGATAACGAGCATTATCTAGCACTATTACCAAATTGGCAGGTATATTTGGGAGAAGTTTTTTCTTGAGCCATCTAGTAAAATTTTCCCTATTCATTTGGACATGGTAATCACCTTCCGGCTTTAAATTTTAAACAGGCATTGTCCACAAAACCCTTGTCGGAACCTGCATGAACAATTATTAGCCGACCTAAAATATCATTTAAAATATATATATTTCCCAAATTTAACGGGTCCTTGCCCGTGAAAAAACATATGACTGTACACACTTATACACACTGTTTTGTATTGTATGCTTACCCGTTGAACTAATTTTTTTTTAAACCACCAGTAACCGTATTGCTCTGCCAACATTTCTTGAACGTCAAATCGTTATCCACCCAAGTTTCGTCCAAGTAAATAATGTTTCGGCCTTCTTCAGGATATTTTCGTATTTCTCGAAAATATTTGTACCTCCAGGAAAGAATATTGGGCCTCTCCATTAAGATTTTCCTCTTATTTTGACACTTATGCCAAAAAAAGCCATTTGACTTTAATAAAAGCCGAAGCGTTTCCCTGGAATAAGAAAAATTTGCCTCTTCTTTTAATTTTCTTAACAACTTTCTAGTTGTCGGAACCATTTTATATTCCAGGTAAAATCTGGTTTTTCCGTGGTCCTTTTTTCCCTGGACTGGCTAACATTTCATCAGGGTTATTTTGTCGTCTTTCTTCATCTTCCTTGTGAATTGTTCTCGCAGATGATACGGAGACTCCGGTATAAAGGGAAACGCGATCAAGCTTACGCTAAAGAGGCAATTTCATCGAATTATTTGCAGCTTCTTCATCGCAAATCCTAATAAAAACATTTTGAATGCATAGTTGGTATACAAAAAGCAATAAAATATAATATAAACTACTGTTTTTTTAAGAGGCACAATGTATTTTACTTTTTTTGAAATAAATTATTATAACTTACCTGTAAACGTTTGCTATCACTTCCCTCGTTTGACTATGAAGGACCTTACCCTCAGTGAACTTATTCATTATAATAAATGTTATTATTCGTATATATGTAGACAATAATAAAACAAACTAAAAAATTAAATATTAGGTATTTCATGTAAGTAATAAAACAGTGAAACTCCAAACCTACGAAAATTACACTACCTACTTATAGGTATACACAACACTAATATCAGTTTTTTCACAAATAAAACAAAATAATAAATAACATATAAAATAAACGGAATCCAAAAATCAACGATAAAACCTACGCCACTGTCCACCCTTCAATAGTAATCAATGTTTTGAAACGGCAGCGAGCATTGTAAACAGGTGACAAATACGCTGTCCAATGAACTGTCGAAAAAATTCATAACAAAAACACGTGCGGCGAGGTGGAACGTAATGTTGCCAGATTTACTAAACATGATCCATTTTTTGGACAAACATTTAATTGTACCATATTTAATGGTAAAACAGTTGCGTTTTAAAGCCAAAATGAAATAACTATTTAGATTATAATTCTTAAGAATTTACCCTCTATATCTTGTGATTGTAAAAAATCTTATATTGCATATTATTAGAAAGTAAGTCCCGCACAATTACGTTTTGAGGTTAAACGTGGCAACGTCGACAATTTTGGCCCACATTCCTCCCGCTGTTTCAGATCCACTTGCCAGACTATACATACTATATTACAGCACAGAGCACCATAGAACTCGGCGGCTCTGCACCGCAGTATAATAATATGTAGTTGAGAAATGAGCTTATTTATCACTACATACACTACGCTACAGAGCATTAGAAAGAAAAATGTTTTTATGTGATTTGTTCGGTGCTGTAAAATTGGTAGTAACAGAGTGAATAAATGTGTTATGATTATTATTGGTTTTTGCTTCATTTTTGTTGGTGATTTTAATATACAAGATGAGTCGTGTTAAAATATTTAATGAATTCAATGCTACTTTCAAATTTAAAAACAATGTTTTGAAGGTGTGTTGTATTTTGGGTTTTCGAATTTCGATAGTGCTTTGTTTTTAAGTTAGGTTTTTTATTTTAATATACAGTGCATCCCAAAAGTTATGTCTAAATTTATTTAAAATTCAGGGGTGTGTGCGAAAAAAAACGCTCGGACCCGTCGATTTTTATTTCAAGTTGCGCATTTTTGTACGTGAAGTTTGTATATACAGGGTTGCTCAAAAATAACTTTTTATATTCATCTTTGAATTTTGCGTGGAATTCTACGTATGCATTGTACATGTACATTGGACATGATGCATATTTCATGCATCATGTCCTATACCTAAAGTCAACAGTTATCAAAAAAAGACAATTCATGTAACAAATAAAAAACAACAAAAATTAAGTTAAATGTTCAAAATGGTTGCCATTCACGGCTTGACAATATCCAAGGCGATCAATAAAGTCTCGTTGCACATTTTCAATCATTTCCAGAGTTATGGCGCGCACTTCTCTGCAAATTCTCTCTTTCAAGTCTTCTAGATTATTTGGCCTATTAACAAATACTTTCGACTTGAGGTATCCCCACAAAAAAAAGTCCATTGGTGTTAGGTCAGGCGACCTAGCAGGTCATTCGATAGGTCCTCTCCTTCCTATCCACCGATTGGGAAAGGTTTCATCCAAAAATGTACGCACAGTGGCAGCATAGTGCGGAGGAGCGCCATCTTGCTGGAAAATTAGTTCTTCGTCAGGATAGTCTAGGTCCAATGGATTTGGAAATAAAGCTAGTAATGCTGGATCTAATTCAAATTGGAGAAAATCGAGATACACTTGTCCCGTTAAAGTCTGTTCAAAGAAAAAGGGACTTATTACTCTTCCACGCACTATTCCACACCACACATTTAGTTTTTGAGGGTACTGAGTGTTTACCTCCATCATCCAATGCGGATTTTCTGTTGCCCAATATCGATAATTTTGTCTGTTCACACTACCCTTCAAATAGAACGTGGCTTCATCGGAAAAAATAATATTTGTTACTTATTTAGATTGCACATGTTTTGTAAGCGTTCACAAAACTCATTTCGCCTATCGAAATCGTCATAATAACTCTATCAAAATAACTCTTGCACAGGAATAACTTTGTAGGGGTGATATTTGTGCTTTTTAACTATTCGGTGAACTATAGATTTCGCCATGTGTAAATTTGCCCCAATCTGCCACAGAGAAGTGCATGGATTTTCTTCCAAAGGAAGCAAAACGTCAAGTTGTTTATTTTCATCTCGAGCAGGACGACCAGATTTCGGCGGATCTCTAACATGACCGAATTCTCTAAATTTAGCCTCTATTCTACTCACCATCTTTTGACATATCGGAGGACGATCAGGATGGATTTCATTGAATAATTGAGCAGCTTCTCTTTGAGTACGTGTTCTCAATCACCAAACCCAACCAAGCACATAATTTCTATTTTTTCTCGTTCCATTAACTTTACCATTGTGAAAACCGCTATCTTGCTCGTACACTTCACACTTGACAATATCTGTTTGGCGTACAACTGTCATACAGTTTCTATGAAAATACATGGTCACCAGCCAATAATAAAAAAACACGAATGAATGGAATTTTGCTCTGCATAAAAATTCTCAGAGATAAGGTGACTCGTAAGGTAAACTTCAATAATAATGTTTGGTCGTCTTTTTTTCGCTAACTGTTGACTTTAGGTATAGGACATGATGCATGAAACATACGTAGAATTCCACGCGAAATTCAAAAATGAAATAAAAAAGGTGCTTTCGTTAATTACGTTACGGGTTGATTTAAGCGTCTTTTAAAAAAAACCCAATTTTAATTTCTACAACAAGAATACATTAATACGTGAAGTAAAGAACAAAGATTGACTTATCCTACGTCGTGTAACTTAATTTATAATCTAAAGTTAGCATGCAAAGCGAAATATAATACAGGAAACACATAAGCAAAATATTTATAAGGATTAACACTATTATGTGTGGCAACGGTGTACACAGACGTAGTACATGCGGTAAACGTTTAACCCAGTAAATTGTCGGTATTTTTTAGAAAAATTAAGTAAAGTGTATCAAAATCGATTAAATAGTCACTCGATTATAAGTGGAAAAAGAGTTGAATGAGAAATCAGTCAAAAAACACAAAAATCGGTATTACTAAAGTGTAAAACTTGCATGCAGTACTGCCAAGGTTGGTCAAGGATACCGAAAACAATAAAGCGATCAGGCGCGCTGTTGCCAGTATGCCAACAAAAGCGTCTGAGACCTGCAATACCTGCAATAAAAAGGTTAGTGATGATGATGAGGCGCTTTTATGTGAAAAGTGCTATGTTTGGAAGCACAGGATATGTGCATCTATTTCACAGAAAGCCTATACACAGATCAGCAAGCTAAAAGAGCCTTGGTATTGCGAACCCTGCATAGAAGCTGAAAAAAGTAAACAAAAAAAGCAGAATCAACAAGCTAAAAATTATACATTGGCAGATATTATGGCCAAGTTAAATGAAATGGACAATAAGTATAATAGTCTGTTTCTAAAATATGAAGAGCAGGTGAAAGTAAATGCAAATTTACAAAAAGAATTGGCTGATATTAAAAACCAATTAAATAAAAAGGAACAACAGGAACTGGACAAAAACATTATTATTCAAGGAGTACCATATGAGGAAAATGAAGACATGCAAGTCTTAGTCACCAAAATAGGAGAGACATTGGACATAGCTATAGAAAAAAACACTTTTATAGCATACCGGTTGGGAAAGGAACCTACCAAAAGTTCTCCTATTAAAGTTTGTTTTGAGAATTTAAAAACAAAAGAGGGCCTTTTTAAATCAAAAAAGAGATATCAGCTAAACTCAAAGGATTTAGGATATAGAAACCACCACAAAATATATATGAACCATGACTTAACAAAAGAAAATATCAAGCTATTTACAGCTGCTAGGGCATTTAAAAAGCAGCATGAATATAAATACCTATGGATTAGCAATGGTACGATATTTCTAAGAAAGAATGACACATCAAAAGTCATACTTGTTCACTCCGAAAAGGAATTGGAAAACTAATAAGGCCTCAAACGAAAATAAAGGTAGTGTATATGAATATTCAAAGCATTCGAAATAAAATCGATGAAATTAAATGTGACCTGATCAACAATCCCTGTGGTATTCTAGCTTTCTCAGAAACTTGGATAAATGAAAATGAGACATTTTTTTATGATTTAAACAACTACACCGCTATACATTCATGCAGAGATGGCAGAGGGGGCGGAGCAACAGTGTATATAAAAAACACATTAAAGTGTCGTGAAGTGGAAAAGTCAAAACCGAATGAAAGTGTTAACTGGGTTTGTGTATGTGTTGGCGAGTCTAATTTAAAGGTTAGTGTAATATATAAGCCACCCTCTTATAATAACTTAGAGTTCCTAAAAGATTTAGAGAAAATTTTAATAAAGTATCCCAAAAAGCATGTTATTGTTGGTGATATTAATATTGACTTGTTAAAAAGTTCTGCATTGGTCACTAATTATAAAAATTTGTTAATTGAAAATAATTTTAAAATAAATAATGAAATTATGTATGAAAACACTACAAGAGTCGCAGAGCGAAGTCATACTATTATAGATCATGTTTTGTCAGAGGGCAGCTCGAATTTAATCGAAAACCTAAATGTTAGTTCTTGTTCTTTTTTCTGATCATAAGAAATTGTTATTTTATATAAATTATGCCACCAAAGAATATAAACCAAAGATAAAATATATGATTAGCAGCATTGATTATAAAAAATTTGTGTATAAATTTAAACAAAATATTCAAAATGTAAGCATATCATCATTTCAGGAACTGACCGATTTGATCCAGAAATCAAAAAATGAAGCTCAACGCATTAAACCACTTAGGATAAGAGAAAATAATACATGGATCAATGAGGAGGTGCTAGAAATGATGAAAAAACGCGACTTTATATACAAACGAAAAATAAAAAACCCTGGTAGTGCGTTATATGATCAAGAATTTCGTACAATTAAAAACAAAATAACAAATAAAATAAAAGCATTAAAAAATCAGTATTTTCGCAAAGAATGGGAACATGCAGGCGGCAGTCAAAAAAAACGGTGGCAATTTATAAACAAGTTTTTTAAAAATAAATCAAACACTACTCAAATAAATTCTCTTACCTTATACTCTATTTCAGAAGTGTATAGAGCAATAAACTGGGGAATTCCGTTCTGTTTGGCTACATTTCGTGGTAGTTCATAGGCGCAGGTACTTATAATATTTATGAATTTAATTTTCACGGATTAAATGCCTTTATTTTGAAAGAGATTAAATACTAAATAAATACTTTTAATCCTTTTGTATAGGTACCTATCTTTTAACGCTTTGTAACATGCAAAAATGGGGTCAGGTAATATATACAGACTATAAATACTTTTAAATCATATTTTAAACGTTAGTAGTCACTGCTACGCTGTAGTGTAATCACAATATTATTATCCCAATATTTAAAAAATGGAGGTATTCAGTCCAACGAAAAGATGTACTAAAAATTCTCCACTATCGCTGAGTGAAAACGTTATTATTTTAAATGTACATGATTGCATAAAACACGATTACCCTAGTTTTACTGTGCAAGAAATTGTTGAAAAATGTTCTCGAATGAGTGGAATTGGAAAGTCCACCATTTTCAAATTGTTGCGGGAAAGAAAAGTAGCAGGTCAAGTGGAATCTCCCAAGCAAAAGCCAGGACGACCTACAAAAGTCCTTGATGAAAATGCTAAATGTATAATTCGAAGAAAAGTTCACTCTTTTTATTTTAAAAAGGAAATACCCACCCTAGACAAAATTTTAATGGAGCTTGGCCGAGATGACAGTATTCCGTTGATAAGTAGAAAACTTTTATGGAAAACTTTAAAAAATATGGATTTTGCCTGGGAAAAGCATAACCGCAAAGCACTTTTACTGGAGAGCGACGAAATTGTTTGTTGGAGACGACAATACTTGAGAAGTATCAAGCAGTACCGCAGGGAGCAAAAGAAAGTTTTTTATCTTGATGAGACGTGGATTAACGAAGGTTATATAGTCCAAAAAATGTGGCA
Source organism: Anthonomus grandis grandis (assembly GCF_022605725.1). Lineage (NCBI taxonomy): Eukaryota > Metazoa > Arthropoda > Insecta > Coleoptera > Curculionidae > Anthonomus > Anthonomus grandis. The sequence goes on from NC_065563.1 coordinate 869,285, forward strand.
AGACAAAAATATAACCAGTGCTCGCCAAGCTTTCATAGAAGGCCTGTCTACGGGTATTAAAGTACCTTCGGGAAAAGGAAAAAGACTTATAATCACACATATTGGAAGCGAAGAGGGATTTTTAAAAGAAGGTCTGCTAACCTTTGAGTCGACTCGCACAGGAGATTACCATGAAGACATGAACTCAGACGTTTTCGAGGACTATTTTGGTGAAATGATAAAATTTCTTCCGGCTAATTCGGTGGTGGTTATGGATAACGCAAGCTATCATTCACGGCGAATAGAGAAGACGCCAACTTCAAGTTGGAGAAAGCAAGAAATTATCGATTGGCTGACTGCAAAAGGTATTGCGTTTGAAGCAAATTTGATAAAAAAAGAACTGCTGGCAATAGCAAACTTACACAAAACTCGTTTCATGAAATACGCCGTGGAAGATATAGCCGAAAAATATAATATAACTGTACTGCGCTTACCGCCATATCATTGCGAACTAAATCCTATAGAACTGTTTGATCAAGCCATTACGGAAGCGACACCAGAGAATTGGCGAAAAGCAGTCCAGCATGTAATTAAGCAAGAGGACAAAATGTGGGATCTTGACAACCTCATCGATCAGACAGTCGATCCTTTAATTATAATGTCAAGAGGTGATGACAGTTCGTCAGATGACGAAGAAGACTACAATCTATTATAATTTAAAATTACTATACACTGTTCAAAAAGTGCCAGATCCAAAAGTGACATTTTAAACTGTTTTACTCTACATATTATGTTCAATAAATTTGTGAAAAAAATATATTATTCCATTTAAACAAAAGTAACTTTCTAAAATAAAATAGCATTTAAGTACATTAATTATAAGGTAAAAAACAAGTCCCAGTTGCACGCCTTTGGCGAACCGTTTTCAATGTTTATCAGTGGGTAACAATGGGCAAAACTCATAAATTGACCCAAAACCGGGTGGCACTACCTGCAATCAACGAAAAGAAAGAATTTTACATTGAAACTAATACCCAACTAAGGTAGTGGCAAAAAATATTGGTGGATCACCAGGTACCACTTTTGCATACCTAATGAGGTTTTATTGCTCTACACACTTCTGAAATAGAGTATAAATGGAACAATTATAAAAGAAAAAAAAGATATTGTTAATTGTTTAAACAAACATTTTTCCCAAGTCGGAGAGAGTATTGTTAATAAACTTGTAAACCAGACTCAACATATTGATGACGAAAATATATTTGATGAAGTTAACTGTGATAGTATGTTGAATGTTTCACCAACAAATTGTGATGAGGTTTGTGAAATCATCATGGGATTAAGGCGGAATTGTTCTCCAGGTGAGGATGGCATAACAGTGTTGGACATAATTAATTTAAAAGATTATATTATAAATATATTAGCGAAACTAATCAATAATGTCTTTAACACTGGTGTGTATCCCAATGAATTAAAAAAAAATAAAATTACTCCCATATTTAAATCTGGCGATAAGGATCAAACGAATAACTATAGACCCATTACTGTTGTTAATACTTTATCAAAAATAATAGAAAAAATTATTAAAAAAAGAGTAATGTCTTTTGTACATAAAAATACATTGCTGGATAGTCATCAGTATGGTTTTATTCAAAATAGCAGTACTCTTTCGGCAACATTTGACTTTATTAGTTGTATTTCAAAGTCCCTAGATAGCAAAAAAATTGTAGTTGTGGTATTCATTGATTTACAGAAAGCCTTTGATGTAGTAAGTTTTGATATTTTATTAAAAAAGCTTAGGCTCATGGGATTTGGAAAACTCTTTTTGAAACTGATTCAAACCTACTTACAAGATAGAAGTCAATACGTTTACTGGGAGGGAGTAGCTAGTGAATTGTTTTCGAATAAATATGGAGTGCCTCAAGGCTCTGTATTGGGACCCTTATTATATCTTTTATACGTATTAAGTCTAAAATTTGCCAGGTTACGTGCTCGATATTTTACTTTTGCAGATGATACGGCCCTTGTATATGAAGGTGAAAATGAAGAGGAGTTAGCGCAATTTATTAATGCTGATCTGAGCTTGTACTTTAAATGGCTAGTTTACAACAGGTTAAAAATAAATGTCGACAAAACCAAATATATGCTGTTTAAACAAAAAAACAAACAAGTAAATAATATTCAACTAAACATAAATGGAATTAGCCTAGAGAAAGTTGCCTCCATTAAATATCTTGGTTTAAATATTGATCAAGCATTGACTTGGCAAACTCACATAAACAAAATTACATCCAAAATAAATTCTATGATACCCTGTATATATAAAAGCCGAAGCTACCTAACAAATAATACAAAAATGAATATCTATAATGCTTTCTTTTTGTCCCACTTTAGATATTTGATGCCTATATGGGGAACATGTTCTAAAACAAAATTTGACAATATCCAAATTTTACAAAATAAGGTCCTTAAAATATTGTTTCAATATAATATACTTACAAATACAGATTTTCTATATAGGGAGCTTAAAGTTTTTAAATTGAATCAGTTAATGGAGTTCGAAAAATGTAAACTCATATATAAAATTATAAACAAAAAAATTAAATGCAATATAAATTTTACATTCTCAAACGACGTTCATAGACGCAATACCAGAGGTCAATTAAATTTATATATTAGTTACAATAGAACAATGATTGGAATGAATAGCCCAATGTATTCTGCATCTAAAGCATTTAATAGGCTACCTAATGATTTAAGAAATATTCAAATATTTAAAACATTTGTTACAAAACTCAACGAACATTTTTCTATTTAATCAGTCAAGTTGTAAAATTAGTATAAATTAGTTATGTAATGAGATACCTTATTTATAATTTACTTTACATTATAATTAATTAATATAACCTACCTATGATTATAAATAGAATAACAAATCGGAAATCACTTACCAGAATACGTACCGAAAAAACCTTTCGAGACACTGAATTATCGGGGTTGCCAGCGCTATTATTTTACAGGTAATATATTATTTTTTTAGGTGATCGAATAGTGTATACCATTCGATAAATCCTTAAAAAAAATAATTAAAAAACAAAACTAATTTCAATAGCTGTCTTATTATTCTTTTTAGTATATGTTTCCTATTTAAATTGCAGTTTTCAATTGGCGCTAAGACCGATGCTTCTAAGTCTTGGCTCTTGACAACCCTGAAAACCCGCTTTCTGTAATATCCATCGAGTGATTCCCCGAAACCAAAACTTCAGCTTTGCTTTTTTGCTTGGCTTGCGAATCTTGGGTTGGATGGGATTGGGTTAAGTATGGTTGGGTTGAGTTGTATTAGGCTGGGTTGGGTTGGTTGGGGCTGAGCTGGGTTGGTAGTGATTTTTTTTTATATAAAAAGGCGCTGGGTGCAAAAAGGACCTGTTGGGTGAATAATCATTTTTCATAAGAAAAACTGATTGCGCAAAAAAGAAACGAACAGGGGTAAAATTTTAATATTTTTTATTTTCTTTTTTCAAATGATTGAAAAATGATTGAGTCTCCGACAACGAATTTATAATAAATACGACATACATTAACTTTTGTAACTGTTTAATTTTTTAAATTCGTACAAAAAAACGGCGTTCGATAGGATAAAATAAAATTGAAAAAATTGAAATTTTTGGTCTCCGACAATGAAATTATGATGAATACGACATTCACTATCCTGTGTACCTGTCTTTTTTTATCTTGAAAATGAGTAGTCGATAAGATAGTAAACTGTTACCGTAATTTATATACATTCCAGCCCTGACAAAACTCAACAATATGAATGAAAACTTGGCTCAATCTAAATAAGGCTATAATATATGATATTCTCTAAGAACCTGTTTCTTTTCCTACTTATAAATATTATTAACTAATAACTCATTTCACTTTTTTACGACACCGATTCAGAAATAATGTGAGTCACAAATTACTTGATAGCAATAAGTGTGTGTATAAGTAAATTAAAAACGGTATAGTCTATTACAGTCCTTTTGGTTATTCAGTTTATTATATTTAAGCTGACACACTATAGTTTATAATCCAAATATCCTCGGAGGCATATGACTTCATCAAAATCATCCAGTTTCTCCAGCATATTATCCTAAATTGCACTTTTTCAAGTTTATTATTCAAAAGTAGTAAATATAAACACTATTACCACACCTATGCAAGTCAAATGGAACTTTGTTTGCCACATTTTTAATGAAAAACATGCTTCCACAAGATCAAAAACTTGCACTTTCCCAAGTGATGGTACGTTTTTTTTGGCGTCAAATTCCTCTTCACTTCGCAATAAGTATAATGCAGGTATTTAATGTTCTAAGAAGAAGAATCACAGGATAGGAGGCCAAGTAGTAAATTACACAAAGTTAGTTATAGTATTTCTTAATCAGTATCAGGAAGTATCATCCCAGGTCCTTTGTAGTTATATTTTAAAGCTTCAAATATACTGAAGAACTCACAACTCACAAATTAATAACTTTTGGCAAACTATCGATAAATATAAACTAATTATTGTAAGCACGACTCGAATGTAAACAAAATAATATACCTAAACCTAACCTTATTTTTTTGTATTAGATGACAACACTACAGCTATTTCGAATAAAAATTGGCTGACGTGTAAAAGACCCATCCGATCATACTCGAACGTTTAAAATATTTCGCGGGTATTGTGTCGAATGTCCATTATGTCGAATGACGATTGTGTTGAATGCACCCGTCTCAAGATTACGCATTTAAAATTTTAAACTACCAAACTATTTTGATACTCGCTTTGAGTTTTAAAAAGAATAAAGATTCGGTATTTAAATTAGGTGGGTAAATTAACAATTTTATTTTTAACTTAAATTTTACAATCTTAATTTTATTTAGAATAATGCCTACCTCTTGCTGCATTCCTGTTTAAGCTCAGAAAAAAATTATAATGGATTTTAAATTTTTTTTTGTTTTTTTCTGATTATCTTCGTAATCATTCAAATTTTCGATTTTTTAAATAAGCAACAAAAATTTGGCGTAGGTACCTACCTAATTTCGTTTTCGGCATTAACATTTTTACGAAAAAGTAATACAGCAATGCAAAAACTTTCCCATAGCAACCAAGTTAACCCACAAAGTGTCAAGAATAAGTTTTTGAAAATTTGTTTTTTTTTTAATAATCTTCAAAACATAAAATATAATATATATATTTTTTTATATGGCCTATTCTTTTACAAGTAAATAATGTGCAACTTTGGGGTAAATTATCCATTTTTGTATGTTGAGGGTAGACGAATGTGAAACACCGTTTATGTATATTTTTTCCAATAAAATAAATATTAAAAAATATTAAAACATTTATCATATACCTAAAAATACGTAATAATAAAAAAAATATATTATCTTGTAAAATGTAAAATATTAGGTCCCGCGGTATCTCCACGTAGTCGTTCCACTGTACGGCGTGCGCCACCAAATCTCGGCTTCAATTTTGACGCCACGAAACCAGTGTCACGGCTAGAACTCTCGATCGGCTACGGTCCGAGCGTTGTTTTTTCGCACACACCGCTGAATTTTAAATAAATTTAGACATAACTTTTGCGATGCACTGTATATGAATACAAAGTATGTATCTAAATAAGTACATATAAATTGTTAGATTTTAATTAGGTGCTACCAAAGATTATTATAGCTACGCAATAGATAACTTATTCGAACGACAAGCAGTGAATTTCTACAGAGATATCAATGCGCCCGCAAAATGAATATAATATGCGGTAACCCTCGTGCCGTTGGCCGAAACGAGACGCGGCGTTGCCAATCGGCGTCACGTATTACAATTTACAAGATATTTTTGTGGAATGAGTCGTTTTACTACGTTTTGTTAATAATATTAAATAATTATTGATATGCATGCCCGGTCATTTAGGGTTTAGATTTTAGTTCACATTCGCTTTCAAAAATATATGTTATAATTTTTGATTCGCCTAAAAATGATCGGGGACAATAATTATTTAAAAAAGAACCTACTAGGCGAATTTTGTTTTTAATAAAAATTCTTTTTGCGCTTTTTTAGACGAGAGCCGAAATATTTCGTGTATAATTAGAATTGGGACACCCTGTACACATACAGTACCTTCATAGTGATGTCCTACATGAAAAAAGGGGGCTATTGTCTTTCCCAAGCTTTCGAATTGTGTAAAACTATGTTCAATGATTTTGATTCGTTTTCGAAATTTTGTCTGGCAAATTTAAAAAAAAATCAAATCCTAAATTTAATGTTTCGACGTTTTTAATCGACCATTTTTCGAAAAAAGCATCGTTTCATAATTTTCCAAGAGAAATAAAAACTTGCATTTTTCCTAAGCTTTCGAATAGTGGAAAATTATGTTCAATAATTTGTATTTTTTTTATTTTCGAGATACGCTCGCGCAGTTTAAAAATCAAAGAGAATATTGAAAAAGTCTTGACCAAAAGATAATAAAAATTAATACTACTTGTAATAATTTATTTAAGTAACAAATACAACAAAGTAACTACATAGATTACATACGTTTACATTAAATGTGATAAATTACTCATGTAATCTAAAATAAACACATCGGAAAGTATGTGCGTACATACTTAAGAAAATCGGCAAAAAACATACAAATATTTCACCAATAAATCCAGTAATACAACCAAAACTTATTTCACAATAGGGTGATAATAACAAGTTTTTAAGTTTTTCTTTAAAAAATATTCAGGGTGTTTCATTATAAACTGCTAATCCTTAAGTGGTGTAAAATTTTGGGTGATTTTAAAAGAAAAAGGTAGGTTCTTAACCACTTTATGTATGAATCTATAAAAAATCCCTAATTTTCTTAAAATCACTGATACTGTGTAGGATATTCCTTTGAAAATTTTACACCTGTCATTTTAAGTCAATTACATAGTGTAATTTCGACAGTTACCTTAGTTTTTTTCCTACTGCCAAGCTAGGCGAAAAAAAATAAGTGGATTTTTTTTCATGACAGCTTATGTCATGCACATTGCACAATGTCATAATGCCTATAGGAAATCCCATGTAAAAGGGATATCAATAATTATTGGCTTCTCTGATTATTTTGGATCAAAAATTTATTTAGATTGCCAATTATTGAAGAGCGCTTTTTTTTATCCAACACAACTGTGTTAGATAAATAAAAAAGTAAGGGGTATTCATTTTATACTGGATCACCTTATACAGGGTGAGTTTTTTAAAGTGTTACAATGCGATATGTCAAAAACGGCTGCAAATTTTTTTTTGACATTTTGGTGACATTTCAAGTATACCGGGGGGCACTTTTTGTGATACTTTTGACATTTGTCCCTTCACCCCCCTAAGAGGTAAATTAAATAAAATAAATTTAAAAAGATTGGTCGTAACTAAATGTTTAATTAAAAATACTCTATGTTCATAGCAACGATCATCTTTATTACCCAGCCATCGCAAGTTTTTGCTCAGTAATTAATTTTTTAGTTTTGTACCAACAAATTCCTGTTCCTTCACATTTTCAAAATATTTTTTGAATAGTAAGTAAGACCATTGCACCAACGTAGTTAAATTTTCAGAGGGTACAGTTAAATAAGTTCGTTGCGGTCCACCATAATTTTTGAATAAAATAAACAATTGCTCCGAATCAGACAAAATATTTGAACCTTGAAGGGAATCCAAACAACGATTACACTGAAATTTATCTCTAACTTTTTTTAACAGATAACCGGCATAATAGGATACTGTGCATTCCTCTAACGAACTGATACAGCCCTGATTTTTTACTGCTGCTTCAGATATCATTGATTGATCATCTCCATCAGAGTCGCTGTTATCAAAAATATGTCCAGTAAAAGCAATTTGGTCAGAATTTGGTTGAACATTACCATGGTTTGGATTAATTAATGTTTGTTTATCGGAATCATCTTGGCAATTAGAAGATTGGGATGGCTTTAAAAATCCCGTAATGGCTTGTATTCTAAAGGATAAGCTAAATGATTTAGCTGAAGGATTTAGGTTCCAACCACTACGTTGTCTAATGACAAAACAAATTTTCAAGAAAATCTTGGTTTAATCTTTTTGTTAAGATAAATGAGTTATTTCCCGTTTTAACTTATTCAAAGAGACCAAATATGGCATTTATCGTTTGGACCATTCCTTCGAAACATGGTGGTCTAGATTCAATTAAATGTGGTGAAGGTTTCGCGGTTTTCTTACTATATTTTTTAGAAACTTTAATCATTGATATAAAAATGTCTCTTCCCTTTTCGAGAATTTCAATTATGTCATTATGTTTTTATCGCTAAGGCCACAACGAAATGTATTTTTATCAAACAGTCTGTCACTATTTAATGCGTCAAACAAGTTGTTCATTGTTAAAAGAAAGTCAGCGGTGTCCGAGCTTTCTTTAGCATTAATTAATTTATTTACGACGCAAGTCTTAATAGCCGCTGCCATAGTTCTGCATCTTTCAAAAGACCTTTTTCTACATTTTTTCGAAAGGATTGGGATTCAGATGTTTTTCAGTAATTTTTATAAGTGCCCTAGCAGAAGGCGAAGACTTGTCAATTTCAAAAGTTAACTTCTTAAAAGTATAACTTCAAAATTTATAATCTGATTTTCCAGCTTAAAAACACCTGTCAGTAGATTGTTACGAATGCTTTCAAATAAGTGCGGAACATCAAAAAGACCAAAAATCTTTTTATGACCTATGTGAAAAAATGGGTTATTTGCTGTTATACCCAAAAGCTTAAATGCTCCTCTATTGTTACTTCCTTGGTCACAAACAATGGCAGAAGGAGAAAACCATAGACATATAAATAAGGGGAGACAACACGTTTCATTCATAAATTCGGTTTGTTGACGATCAAGCATGTCTTTATGCTTTAACGTACTAGCGTCTGCCGCCTGGAAATCACTGTGCCTCTGCAGTCAGATGTGTGGTGCTACGTTGCCGCTATTCATATTAAAATACCGGGTGCATATGTTGCGCGCCGGCAGTTCTGAGAGATATTTTTTAAGGTGGTAGTTGGTTACAAATAAAATAGGTTTGTGTTAAATGGAGGATTCTTTTATTAATTATTTTTTTAAAGGTTATATCGCTACGTACAGGGTACAGTAATAGGACATTATGTACCTATTTAAGTACTTATCTCTACTTTATATGGATACACCTCTAATTTATATGGATTTTTCAGTTTTGGTTATTAATGTTAAATAGTTGTCCTTCCTTATATACTCAAATGGGTGACATTTAACATTAGTGTAATCGGAATTACATTACAAAATTAATTAATATGACGAGAATAACCTAATTTAAGTCAATTCCAAAAAGAAAAAATGAGGAATTTTAATTTGTTATTATAATATTAATGATTTTAATCTGGAACTATTTTTCGACGCGTAGTAATAATGTCAGTGTGTTGGGATTTTCTATTGATTATAGTGACATTAGTGACAAGCGAAGCGCAAAAATGTTCATTCTAACTGGTTTGAATGAGCAAAATTCGAAAGGGCGCGCCTGGGTTGGAGTGAGACTTGATTTTAGAGCTGGATCTCAAAACGGATATCGACCGTGGGTTGGAGCCTCCCATCGGTTGGGTTAGTGTCTTTTGAGCCGCGTACCGGGAATATTAACTTTATTTATTACTTTTTTTCGTTTTCACGCAAAAAACTTAATTTTTCCGCATTTTTTTCCTTTAAAAAATAAAAATACTATACAATGGTCTCCTCTTTAAATTTTCTTCAAAAAACGTTTACTTTTGATTGCACTAATATTAAATAGACCCCTAAAATGAGTTAAAAATTGATAAAGGTACCTACTACGATTTCAATGAACTCATAATGTAATAAAATCACATGCCATTATTTTATTCCACCATTCATGAGATAAATGTGTTGAAAATTGTGCTTGCTATGACTAGGAAACTGGGCAGGATTCTAAAAATGGTAAAAACATATTGCACTTTTCTGAATGTAACCATTAACCTTTAAATTGCTAATTTTTAGGATTCATAAACATTTTGATATTTTATTTAATAAATACCTAGGTATTTTTTTATATGCGTAAAAAACGTAAGATAAAAAAATGCGATTTGTTTATTGTTGATCTGCAAATAGATAATAGATTTAGCTGCATATTACAGACTGAAGAGCATTAACGCATTAAAATAGTAATAATGTAGGATTTGGAATTTTTAAAATATCGCTTTTGAGAAATATGTTTAAATTAGCAATTATTTCAAAAATATTTCAAATTAGAAAGAAAATAATTTTCTAATGATCTAAACACCATCAATAGAAGGAATAAAGGCACCAATCCAAAATAAAACCATAGTATAGGTAACTAAATTTTATTATTAAAAAACAAAGAAAAAGATAAACTTATTTATGTAGCGAAGAGTTACCAGAAGTAGGACCCAATAAGGAAATGAAACCAGTTTCTTACAAAAGAATGCCGACGTTTCGACCTTATCCTTATATTTAGAACATCTTCAAATGTGGCTGGAAATAACACAATACATGCATAATGTAAATGGATATACATGTAAACCAATCACTTAGCTAATGATATTTGTTTATATCAAAATAAACAAGTAAATACAAAATTGCTAAACATTGAGCCTGCGAGACTTCGAACGATCACATGCATGCATAACGGCTCACCCAGAATGCGTTTTAATCATAAAATATGATATCTTTGATGAAAACGGCAACATTGACTATGCTGTGCCGCGAGAGTGAGCGCCGGCGGCACAAGGAACGGTGGTTCCGCAGACGCTAGTTTTAACGTAAGCGGAACAGAGACAGAGAAGAGAGAGACCGCCAGAAAACCGTCAACAACGCATCAAACGAGTCACGTATCTACGAGCGCAATCAGATGCGCCCGCCATATGAGCCGGCGATATTGGCTTCTCCGTCTGTCACTAATAAAAAGAGAAAGACGTAATGACATCATCTGGCAGTCCAAAAATATTTCATATCAGTCGGCTATATTTCGTCGGCGTCGCCCAGTGGCGTAACCGTTAATAAAAAATTAAAAATTGGTGTAATCAAAAATATTTATATTAAAATATTTTATGAAATTAATTAGCGATGGTAAAGATTGTAGATATCTTTTTCTTATTTAATTACATACGAAACATTAAAAAAATTTACGTATATTACGTATGGTTGGTTATAATACATAGGTACATAATTATTATATTCTTAAAAATGTTTAGTTTATTGAAGCCTTTTTGTACCTTTAATATTTTGGATATTTATTAACAAAAACATGCCACTTGCCATTACCATTTTGTTATTTGTTGTATTTTTAGTTTAATGGATTTTTTGTTAAAAATCTGTCATTATATGGTAGATTTTTACGATTACAAAAAAAAAATAGCTACGGCAATTATATTTGATTGCTATAAAGACAGAATCTTAATAGATGCTTTGTTAAGGAAATTAGATGTTCAATTACATACATATTTACATATCTCATCACGTGACATGCGATATAACATATTTAAAGCTATTCGTTTAAAGGCGTCTAAAAGTTATTACTAATAAGATTTTATTATTATAGGTCAGAATATCTTTAAGATCCAAACCGGAATATAAAAAAATAAAATACAATTTGTACTGTAACATTTTATTTTCTACTTAAAATATACAAATTATGAAGCACGTAAAAACGAAAATATAAATGTAGGCAATTTACTAAAACAAAAAGAAATTATTTATATATGTACATACATATTATATTATTAATAGAAAATTAGCCCTATGTTACAATCATAAAATATGTTTGCATATCTTTAAGAGTTAACACTCGGGTGATACATTTTAAGTACTACATATTTAATTATTCATAATTTGTAACTATATAAACAATTCTCAGAAAAAAAAAACTTAGTTTTTTCTGGAATATTTATTTTTTTAATTTTGTTTTTTTGGTAGACTTTTATCTTGTTAAAAATTTTTACAAAAATAAAAGAAAGAGGGAATATAAGAAACCGGGAGTTTTCTTTATCGTGAACCCGTTAATCTCGACAAATATTTTAGTCATAGAATGCTATTACCTATATCTAACTATTAACATTATTATAAAAAAAAATTTCTAGATGCATATCTCCATATCTACAAAACCGAAGTTAAATAATAATAATAAATGTCTTATATTACATAAAATGCACAAAGATAATTTACATTAATTTTATAAACCACAAAAGGTAGGGCGTAGTCTAGCTGTCTAGCTAGAATAGCTACTCTACTGAACCCAACATATCCGGTTATAAAGTTTATTAAACAATAATTGTTAGTTACTTTAGTGCAGATTCATAGTTAAAAACTAATTAAAAAAAACTATAACGCCTGCACTAAAAAATAGTAAATTACAACAAAAATACGAAAATAATTAAAAGAAAAACATATGTAAGTTGGCAATAATAATACAAAGTCTACATTAAAGTTATTAAATATTTCTTAAACTATTTTTTAAATGTTTGTACATTAAGAGCTGTTAGCTCAATTGGTAAAGAGTTATAAATGTTGATATCATTATATGTAAATGATCTCTGAAATATGGCAGTCCAATGGTAAAGCATGCTGATGAGTAATGGCATGATACATGAAAAAGCCGGGTTAAACAAAAATTTAAAAAGATATTTTACATATTTTTGTAATCCAAATATACCTTGAGAGCAACTATTTTGTATATTTTGTATGCGGTTTCTATCAATAATATGTAACCTCTGCATCTAAGACAATACCCAAGTTTTTTGCAAAATCAACTTTAGGTATATTTAAGTTAATTTTAATTTACAATTATAAAATACAATTTACATCTCTAATTGAGATAGGTCTAATTGAGATGGTGCGTTAGAGAAGTAACGCACCATCCGTAAGTTCTCCCTTATTTGCTAAACAATTTCTCACCAGCTTTATCATGTGGCAGGGGTCAAGAAATATAAAAATAGGTTCTTTTGTTACAGGATGGGAAAACATAGTTTGTAAATTTAAAGGATTAGCAAATTTAGCACCTAAATGTTCACACATTGAAATATTTGCCGGGGCTCCATCAAAAGTTAAAGATGTAACAGAAACAGTACTCCTATTTACAAATTCCAAACAATTTGTTACTAGCTGAGCTTTTTCTACAGCTGTTAAGCCATCAATTAAAAAAATAGCCAATGGGTATTTTCCAAGATGCATTAACAGCAACTAGCATAAATACTAAAGCTTCCCTAGCCCATGGTAAAGTGTCACTATCTATCTGGGTACTTACATCAACATACCCTGTAAATTTTTTACCTGTCCACTCAACTTGTTTTCTTATTGACATTTCATCCATGACTAAATTACAAAGAATTGGATATGCACAGTTTGCCTGTTTTAAAATTAATGCATTAAGTGCTTCCTTTGAAAATCCTGGACTTGCATCAACTGATTCATACCATCTTGATATTGTTCCCAAATGTGGTAACCTTTTGTTGAACGTATTTCTAACGAATTCATATGCTTTAGGTGAATAAAATGCCAAAGTCAAAGCAAATGATCTTAATATAGGATTGTATTTTTGACTGGAAGAACTTTTCAACATCCGTTCAAAAATATTTATAGCTGGTCCATCAAGGGAAGCCTAAAAAATTAAATTCATAATAATTAATGTTCTTTATACTGGAAAAGTGAAAAATTATTTAGTTACCTTTATGACAGATTCTGATGATTCACTAATTAAAGCCTTTTCTTTTAAATAATCAATTAAACGCTGCAAACTTGTAATTCTAAGCTTTAATCTTCTAACTTTCATTTGTAATATATGAATTTTATGTCTTCGTCTCTCATCCCATCTTTTAACAAGTTGTAAATTTTTGCTTCTTTTCTCAGGAGTAGAAAAATCGCTACTTTCTTAATCTCCCATATATTTTTTTTCCTGTAATGAAAAAGGCAAATAAAAGTAATACAAAAAGCTGAAAAGTAAATTTTACTAAGTACTTAAATCTATTTTCCCATATTGAACAATTTGCACTTATTTTAGAGCTGCTAATATCAAATTTATTGGAATTTTATGGAGATTTTAAGTTATAAAATATAATATAGCGTGTTCTGTTTAAAAACATAACTTTTTCAATTTTTTTTTAAAACTTTATGTAGAAATATACGTATGTATTTTAAAATATTTCTTTAAAACACTGTGCATTGTGCATATGCCTAGAGAAGAAAGAAAAGAGATATTAAAAATGGTAACACTTTCCCATATATACTTCAAGATGCTTGTGGTGCTCATCCTGCATAAATGTAGATCTATTAATAAGCTATATATATTATGCTAAATAATGTGGAAATAATACATTTTCACTGTCACATCACGCTGTGATGCTATAAATATAAAGGGTGATTCAAATTGAGTTTCCACATTACAATTTTTTTTTTTTGAAACGCTACTGAATTTGTCAACGGCAACGTGACATTTCTAACGTCAAAATATAAACAAAACAGTCATGGAGCAATATACGACCGAACAACGTGTTAAAATTATCCAAGCCTATTATGAAAACGGCCGATCAAGGAAAAATACATTTCGTGCTTTACGTGAATTTTTTGGCGCACAAAATCGGCCTTGTGAGAAGGCAATTTGGAATTTGGTACAAAAATTCGAGCAAACTGGATCCGTCGCTTACATCAAAACTCCTAGGCATGCTCGTAGAGGTCGGTCGGAACACAATATTGCTATTGTTGCCGAAAGTGTGAACGAAAATCCAAGAACATCGATTCGTCATCGATCGCAGCTTATATTACATATTCCACTACACAGCGGATTTTAACAAAAGATTTGCAGTTACACCCATACAGAGTCCAAATAACGCAGGAATTGAAGCCTAGGGACCATCAACAGCGCCGTGTATTTGCCGAATGGATAAGAGAACAAGGGGCAAATTTTCCAATGAAAATAATCTTTAGCGATGAGGCACATTTTCACCTTGGGGGCTTCCTAAATACTCACAATTGCCGTATTTGGGGATTAGAAAATCCAATACAGATTGTTGAAGTGAAAATGCATCCTCAAAAGGTGACTGTTTGGTGTGCCTTTTGGTCCGGAGGCGTAATTGGTCCATTTTTCTTCGAGGATCATGCGGATAACGCTGTTACGGTTAATGGCGTTCGCTATCGGAACATCATAACAGAATTTTTCTGGGAACAGTTAGAAGATATGGACATCGAAGATCTCTGGTTTCAACAGGACGGTGCCACCTGTCACACATCAGGAGAAACGATCCAAGTACTGCGCGGCAAGTTTCCAGGTCGCGTTATTTCACGTAACGGTAATATCAATTGGCCGCCGCGATCCTGTGATTTAACTCCCTTAGATTATTTTCTATGGGGGTATCTTAAGAGCAAAGTCTACAAGAATAACCCGAACACCATTGCGGAGCTGAAACAAGAGATTAGACGCGAAATTACCAACATAGGTCCTGATTTGTGCCACAGAGTAGTCGAAAATTTCTCCAAAAGGATTACGCCATGCCACATGAGCCGCGGCGGTCATTTACATGATGTCATCTTTCATACATAATTGTAATTAACTACCTTCAAGGGGAAAATAAATATTTTTCTATAATTTTCAATTTCTTCTTTTTTTTTAAATATTTTTAATGTGGAAGCTCAATTTGAATCACCCTTTACATATGTAGAAATACTTCGTAGTTAAAAGTAAATAAAATTAATATAAAATTGATTTTTATATACGAGTATATAATATTTTTTATACCTTTTCCTTGATATCTTTTCACCTTGGGCTTTTGAACTACAGGCAGGCAATGATATGACAGCAGTTTCTGATTCTTTCTGAATGCTGCAAAAAAAAATTAGTTGCTCATAATATATCTATAGTTATGTAAATTTAAAAAAAAACTGTTGTAATACAATAGTTTTAAATGGATACCTTTTTACGATCTTTTCTGTCTCTGATGCTGTTTCAGTACTATCTGTACTTTCTGGCACTATGATGTGTTCGGTCTTAGATATACTCCTAGAATATTGATACTTATGAGTGGGATATACCAAATATAAACTTGCTTATGTTAGTATACTTATGTACAGGCAGGGGCTTTAAATGAAATGGTGCCTAATATGGCCCATTGGCTTACCAAAAACATTTAAAATCGTATTTTAAAAAAACTAAATTTCAGAGCCATAATAGGCATCTTTCCATTTAAAGCCCCCACCCTGTATTTATAACATAGTAATAACCGAAGCCATACTTACAAATTAAAAGATTCAATATTTTGAAGACTACTTGGGTTAGTATTATCTTCGACAGCATTGGAAAAAGTTTCCCAATCAGCACTAAAAATTAAAATATTTATATAAAATAGCCTTAAGCTAGAAATAGTACTTACGCATTGGATTCAGAAAACTTTTTTGGAGGTGTCTCCATAACACTGGAATCGGAGCTAAAAATCATATTTCATGTTTTATAATATTAAGTAATTTAATAGTTTTATAAACAATATATTATAGGAAAAGTTTATATAAAAAATTTATATAAAAAAAATATGTACCTGCAAGATGGAGGATCCAAGAAAATCGAAAGATGAAACTGAGGGTCAGCATTTGGCCTAATTTGCTTTCGGCCTGTTATTTGTGTGATCATGATATCACTAGGATCAAAATGGCTTGAACAAATATGGGAGTACTTTGTAATTGCCTGATTACATAGACCCAAAATTAAAGACCACCTCTCTCTCCTTTCCGAATTTATAGGAAACCTAAAATGGGAAAAGAAAAAAACAACCTTTAATAGCTATTATAATAATTATTATAATGACAATTTATTTGTTAATAAAAAATATTTATTATTTACATAAAGAGCTATTTACTAAGTATATACCCTTGAAATATGTTTTTTTTTAATTATTATAAATTATATAGCTTGTAATTGGCAATACTAAAATGTTAAATTTCATGTAAATTTCTCATTTTTAAAATTCAATAAATAAAGAGTTGGTAGGCACGTCACTGTTACGGCATTGAGAAAAAAGATAATGGCGACGAACGGGATTTCACTTACCTCCGAAATATAAGTTCTGGATCAGAATAGTCCATTTTTTTGCAAACTACACACTGCCGAACCATCACAAATTGTTTTTCAATAGTTTTTTTAATATAAAAATGTCAAATATCACAAAAAAACACTAAAAGGGAAACGAAACACAAAGCAACACTGCAACCTACTTCTAACGCCAACCATGAATGAAACCCTAAATTTTATTACGAAGGGGAGGAGTGACGACCGCGCTATGTCGTCAAGTCGTTATCTGTAAACGAAATATTGATCGACGTTTTAGAGTACCGCGTAAATGGATACTAGGACGTTTTTAGAAGGCGGGCAACGTTGCTTTGTTGCTAAAAAGATGTATGTGCGGCCGAAAATGTAAACAGTTGCGTCTCTCCTTATTTATATGTCTATGGAGAAAACCCTAAATCCATAATTGTTTGTAAGTTAAAAATAATTAAATCTTCAAGTTTCTGTTGTGTCACTGCGCGATTTGAAAAGTAATAGGAAACGGGAATTTTTCAGTTTTTAAATAGACCGCGTACTGAGAAAACTAATGCATGCGTGGCTGTTTTAGCGCTTCTTCCTAAATGACCAAGATCCTCGAAACCCTCAATCAGGTCAAGTTTCTTATTATATTCAATTAGCTCTTTAATACTCATCTCGTCAA
Organism: Anthonomus grandis grandis; assembly: GCF_022605725.1. NCBI lineage: Eukaryota > Metazoa > Arthropoda > Insecta > Coleoptera > Curculionidae > Anthonomus > Anthonomus grandis. The sequence goes on from NC_065563.1 coordinate 887,000, forward strand.
AAGCTACTACACATTTCTTCTCACTTTTGGTCATAGTGTCACATTTTAGTTTTAAGTGGTATTTTAAATTATCATCAAAACCAGTTTTGAACACGTTATGGCCTACCCATCTCCGAACAGTCGCAACTGACGGTAGTATCAGTTCTTTTCGTCTCAGAAACAAATAAGCCGCTGGAGATTTATAGAAAAAAGATATGGCAGTCTCCTTCTCTTGCAAACTCCAGGACTTTCTTACTTTTCCTCTAAGCTGCATTAGAACCAATGTTTTAGCCACAGTCGAGAGAAAAGTCAAATAAGGCATTATGTTGTAAATTAGGTTTTTAGTAGTTACCATTTTTTGTTTTAATCTAACAATTTTCTTTTTGTACCACTTAAGTTTAGTAATTTGACATCTAAGGCGTTTTTTTAGCTTAATTTTCCTTGGCGTTAATTGTTCGGTTGGGAGTTTAATAATCTCGTCAACAGTCTGCGAATGTTTGAAGTTAGTAGACTCCTCAAACCGTAGTCTCTTCTTTGAACTGCTTTCAGGACTCCCTAAAGGCATAGAACGTTTTCTTCGTAAATATGTCCTAGTTGGAGTTTGAACTTTTAAGGTAACCTCATCCTCGCAATTTTCATCATACCTTCTAGGAACAGCGGTATTTTTTAAAAAATGTTTTTTTTTCTGTTTTAAAATCCTTATTTGTAAAATGTTTTTCACATAAACGCTTCTTGTATAAGTCTTCAGGACACAGACCTATTAATGTAGAATTGTCTAAAATAACACAACAAACATGTTACATTTTCAAATTTTGCTTCCAGATTTGGAAAATTAAAAACTCAATGTAGATATAAGCCGATTAACTCTAATAAAAACGGTTTTTTGACAACTTTGGTAATTATCACATGACAAATGGTAAAGTTGTCGAAGCAAGGTTTTTATTGGAGTAAATCGGCTATTTTTCCAAGAACTTTCTTCCTCACTCGTTTCATGCTTGAATATAAAGGCGTTAGGCCTTTAAGAAAAATATATTACCCTCTGACCTTTGAATGGATCAAAATTAAAATTGTTAGATTGTGCCGTTAAAAAATATTAATCATAATTGGGTCATGATATGCATGTTTTTGCATATAATTTAAATACACTCATAATCAAAATCAATAAAACACAAAAAAGTTCGGTTGATAGTTTCTCCGAAAATCAATAATGGAGCATTATTGGGGATGGGAGCATCATGGGAAATATTCATATATTATATCACGAGACCTATACATTTAATCGATTAAACTACCTAACATATTTTGAGCATGATTTTGCTTTGGAAATACTTGAATGTACAATAATTTAATAAAAACTCGCGAAGCGGTCGAGGGGTTTTATTTTAAAATTATTGGGCATAAAAGTATTTAATCCATTTAAATTTATAGGTCTAGTGGTATACGGCTAGATTATTTCCTGAAATAACTTTAATGAAGTTCAGCAACAAATAATTTTATTCAGTTGTCCATATAAAAATCAGTACGAAAGGTAAAAGTTTAACTGTGATTAAACAGTTCTTGGGATTTAATCACTTATCTTAGGGAAATAATCTACCGAATTACACTCGTGCATCGAAATAAACCCAAAAATGTTTCATTCAAGCATGTTGTCAGTAAAAAACTGCATTCGGTTACTTTCATAATTTGTTAAGGCTCCGCATCACGGCCATGCGAAAATATCATTTTAAGGGTTTAGAAATCCGGGTATAATTTGAAAACCGTTAGACTTTTTGACTCAATTTTTTTTTAATTTTATGGATAAAGGATCAACACATGTCTGTAATTATATGAAAATCTGAGGATATGCCTAGAAATATATAAATTTGTTAATCAAACATTGTTGATATTCAAACGCCATTTAAGAGTAATTATAAATTTTAAATTAAGTTTAAACATAATTATAGACATCGATCAAACCTTTGTCTAAAGGCTAGTCAAATTTAAAAAAAAAAAGTTAAACCATTGCTGAAATATTCGCGGATTTCGAGAGCCTTACAAGTGCATTTTTACTAGCAGTGACGTGGCGGTCTCTGCTGATTATATGAGTACTTGATACTTGATGAGATGGGTGGTTTTCAGGTTCGTATTCTAAATATTTTATTTAAATTTAAATATAAGAGTCATATTGGAATCAGATCTATATGTTAGTAAAGGCATATTTGAATCAACTAGGTACCCACTATTTTTTAAGGAAAAAGTTGTGCTCGTGTTTTGATTAATCATTATGACTTTATGAAAATGGCAGTAAATTAATTTAATAAATGTATTAAATTAATTAATTACGCTGAGAATAAAAATTCAGATTACTAAAGCCTATTAAATTAAATCAACACTATTATTAAAATAGCCTAAAAAATACAGGATTGTTATTATTCCAGTTTTCTATCAATCTCTCTTAAATTCCAAATTTCTTGGATGGTAAAAATTATACGAATTTAAGTGTTTTATTCTCTATTTGGCAATTCTTATAAAGGAAGTGATTTGAAAAAAAGGAACTTATTGTAGTGATTAGGAATATTTAGGAATGGAATAATATACGGGGTGACAATTTAAAAACTTGAAATGACCATTTATATTAGGAACGAAAAACTGAAATAAAAAAACGCTCAAAACGGTTTCTATAACACGAAGGGGGAACAAAAAGAAGCATATTATCCCACCCTTATCTGCACCCCTTGGACAGGGTGAGATACACCCCTAAAATCTTAAAGGGGGGTCGAGTAATAGATCATCTTGAAGGTTTTGAAAAATGCTTTCCAATGATACCATAGAAAGCCACATTTCAGGAAATTGATGTCACTCGACTCCCCTTTTTATTTAAGATTTTAGGGGTGTATTGTCATATACTGTCCAAGGGGTTGCAGATAAGGGTGGGATAATATGCTTGTTTTTTTCCTCTTTCGTTTTATAGAAACTCTTTTGGGCGTTTTTTTATTCCAGTTTTTCGTTCCTAATATATGGCCAATTCAAGTTTTTAAATTGTCACCCTGAATATGTGATATTTTATTATATTTTATTGAGAAAGTTAACTTGCTTTTTAGTTAAAATCACTATTTAATAGTTTGTGTCGATCTACTGTGTATCGCAATTAGGTGGTTCGCCCTTGTATATTTTTTATTTTTTTGTTTCTTTTTTTGTGACAATGGTTCGAAAATTGCTTTAAATGATACCACTAACAATACTTTTCTGTTTATTTTGGTAGAAAATAACATTTGAAGAACAACATTCTTGCGTGTTCTTGATATCTATATTCTTACAAAATTAATACCCACATCATACTTTTTTTAAATATTTGACTTTTAATCTAGGTAAAAAAATTAAAACTATAAGTTGGCATACAATGTTATCTTTGACTGTTCACAATTTTTTTTTCATACCTACCTACCTACTTGCTTGACTCCATTGCTATACCTTCTTCTTATTTTTTTTTTTTTTATCTGTAAATCCTTTATTCAGAAATCAAAACAATTAACAAGTTATAATAGGTAACAATATACAGTAAACTATAATATAAAATCCGAATTAAGGTAATCTCCTAAGCAATACTTATAGTATTGGTACCGGAGATGACGCCCATAATTTCAATCAAAAATAAAAATAACAAAACATATACTGTCTTAAGCTTAAAAAAAAAACCAAAAAAAACTCTATCCAACACAATTTAAATGTTTAAAAATAGTTATACATAGTCCCAATTAACAAGGAATAATTTTAATTTTTTTACAAACAAATTGTACGATTTTAAATTCTTTAGTTCTGATGGTAATCTGTTATAAACCTGTGTAGCTACAGCCAGTGGGCTTTTCAGTGCCTTATCTGTTCTAGCATTGTCCAAACGTATATTTGAACAATTCCTCAAATTATGGTTATGAATTTCATTAACATACTTTATTTCTGTATTGGATTTATATTTAAGATTTATTATCTTATATATTAATTTACATTGTTCCAAATTTAATAAATATACTATTGGTTGAACAGATAAGGATTGATAAAGGATCTTTGTTGGCGTCAAATAATCAATATTAAATAAAATTTTTAAGGTTTTTCTTTGCAGAGTTTCTATTTTAATCAAATTTGTGTTATAACATGTTCCCCATACTGGTATTTGATATCTGACCACTGAAAGAAAGAACGCATAATAAATTTTATACCTAGCATTGTCAGTTAAGAAATATTTACATTTATTAAGTGCTCCGATCAATGATATTATTTTGCTATTAATGTGTTTAATATGTTCATTCCAACTTAGTTGCTCATCCAAAAAGAGTCCTAAATATTTTATGCTATCAACTTTTTCTAAACTTTCATTATTAATTTTTATATCTATATCTGTTATTACTTTATTTTTTTGTTTAAACAATATATATTTTGTTTTGTTTGTATTAATTTTTAGGTTATTTTGTAGCAACCACTCATGATAAATTTTTAAATCATTATTGGCCAAATTTGCGGTTTCTTCTGATGTTTTTTCAGTATAAAGAAGCACTGTGTCATCTGCGAAAGTATAATACTGTCCATTTAAACCCACTAGGCGCAAGCTTAGAACAAACAATGTATAGAGCAGCGGCCGACTGCGACAGCGACCCAAAACCGAGCCCTGGGGCACTCCACAATTGTTTATTGCTATGTCACTTTTGCAAGTATCTACACATACATATTGCTTTCTATTTTCTAGATATGTTCTAATTAAATTAAGCACAGTACCCCTAAATCCCATTTGTTCAAGCTTACTAATTAATATGTTATGACTAACAACATCAAATGCCTTCCGAAGATCGATAAAAATCGCAATTACCATATTTCCTTGATCTAGTTTTTGTGAAATGAAATTGGTTAGGTCAAAAGTAGCACTAAGTGTACTACTGTTAGCTAGAAATCCATACTGAAACAAATCATACTTTACAAATCTTTCAATAAAAGAGAGCATTCTTTTTTTTATTAGTTTTTCTATTATTTTTGAAAATATGCTAAGTAATGAAATAGGTCTATAGTTATTTTTTGAAGATTTTTGCCCCGACTTATAAATTGGATAAATTTTGGAAATTTTCAACTCTTCAGGAAATTCACCAGTAATAAAAACTTGATTTATTAGTTTAGCCAATATGGGAATTATGTGCTCTTTAACACTAACCAGATCATGCACTGAGACATTGTCATGCCCAGGAGAAGTATTTCTTTTAAGGTGCAACAACGTATCATTAATTCCATTTTCATTTGTTGGACTTAAAAATAGACTTTGATTATTTACTATTTCGTTAAACACAATATTTCCATTGACATTATTTTTTTCCGTTTCAACTTCCTTAACTATTTCTAAGCCTATTTGAGAAAAATACACATTCAACGAATTTGCAATTTCTACACGGTCTGTAATTAAATTTCCATCAATTTCCAGTTCAGATATAGCTTCTTTATTTGGAGTATTTTTTATAAATGAGTTTATATTTTCCATTGCTTTATTGAATTATTACCTGCTTCTAACCATTTATTTTTAAAATACATGTTTTTTAAAGTTTTAATCTTGTTGTTTACTGAATTTTTAAGTTTTTGAAAGGTTTGTTTAAGATTTATGATATTAGAATCCTTTTTGTAAGCCATATAAGCTTTATCTCTTATCTTAATCAATTGCAAAAGTTCGGGAGTAACCCAATTATTATTTTGATGGCATTTATTCGTTTTAGTGTACTGAGCAGCAGTTTTTGATTTATCAATAAGGTTAATTAAGTCTGAAAATGAATTTATTGTATAATCTTGATTATCAAAATTACTAATAAAATTAGTTTTATATTTCTCATTGTTAACTCCTTTATGTTGAATGTGAATCTTTATATTATTCTGTTTTATTTTAATTTTTACATTAATTGATAATTTTCTATGATCTGAGAGAAGAATATCATGTACCCTAACATTACATCTAAAATTTAATGATGAGGAACATATTACATGATCAATAAGTGTTTGTGTTGTATTAGTTATCCTAGTAGCATTTTCCCTATTTATTTTATTTGCTATTACCAATCCATTCAATAAAATTAAATCTTTATAATTTTTTGTTGCATTGTGAGAAGATTCGAGTAAATCAACATTCATGTCTCCTACAATAATATGATTAGATGAATATTTATTTATTATTTGTTCAAATTCTTTTAGAGAATCGTTAGTTTGGTATTGTGGAGGTCTATATATAATACTAATTTTAAGATCTTTGTTACCCACAGCAATACAAATCCAATTACACACTTTACTACTGTCACTCTTTTCAATCAGGGTGTACTTTATAGTTTTTTTAAAATAAATAGCTACTCCCCCTCCCCTTGTTTCTCTACAAGAATGTATTGGTGAATATCCATCAATTTCATAATGTGGAGTTTCATTTGAATACAACCATGTTTCACTTAACAATAAAATATCACTTGTCACTGAACACCTCAGATCATCAATTTTATTACGCACACTTTGGATGTTCATGTATTCAATGTTAATACTATTGTCTTCGTTAATTAGTTTTTTAAATCACATTCATCTTCGATCAATTTAATGCTGCTGTTATCAGTTTTACGCATCAAAATACTTCCATCTTGGCCAACCCACAAATACTTATAACCATTAGAATTTTTAAATTGTTTCGCCTTTTTAAACAGTTCAAAGTTCTGTTTTGTGAGGTCATGATTTATATATATAGGTTCCGGCTGATTAACTTGTCCAATTATTTTATCAGTAGTTACAGTTGTGTTTTTTTTATTCATCATCCATTCTTTTTTTTGCTCTGGATCATCAAAAACAACTTTAATTGGTAACGAACTTCTCTCTTGCTTGGTACTTCCTAATCTATAGGCTTTCTGGACTTTATTATGAGGGACTTTTAGTACATTAGCAATTTTCTTGACAATCTCAGCGACATTTTCATTATTTTTAAAGGGAACTCCATGTATAACAACATTATTCTTTAATTCATGTTGCTCTCTTTTATTCAACTGCCTCTTTATGATATAGATTTCTTTTTTAAGTTCTGCATTGATATTAACCTGCTCTTCATATCATATATTTAACAAGCTATTATCAAGTAGCTTGTTAAATTTAATTTCCATTTCTGAGAGCTTAGCCATTACGTTGGCTATTGTATATGTGTCTTTAGACTCTGTATCATCTCTGGACGGGTTTGAACATTTATTACATTTCCATAAGGAAGTAGATCGCTCCACCTTCTTGAAAGCCGTTTTACTTAGCTTTAAACACTCATCAAGACAGCTTCATCGTTGTCTCCCACATTCTTACGGCAAATATCACAATCGTCTGATGAAGAAGGCATATCGAACCAAAAAACCAAATATACCGCACTAGAGTTAACCAAAATAAATACCTCGAAATCCAAAAACCACTGCACTACAGTTCGATATTCTCCAGGTGTGCGAGTTACGTATGGGCCGAGGGAAACAAAGTTTTAAAAAACAAACTTTTATTTAAAATACCTCGTATAAGTAACAAATTTATTTAGGGAGGATTCGTACATGAAACAAAATTAAAGAAAATGAAATCGGGGTTTTAACAAAATACAGAAAGTAAGTTGAGCTAAACAAAGAATCTCTACTCAATGCATTTATCTTATATTTATAATCTTGCCTTATCTAATAGTAAAGGAGTGGTATTTAATGTAAACATCAGCTATTTTAGGGATGTAACTCCTCCATCCTTAGAAAGGAATGTAAACTTTATTAAAGTTTTTTATTAAAGTTTCCATGACCAAAATTTAAACAATTATATTATCTTCTTTTGAAGGTTTGCTATTTTTAAGTTTTAATTGGAAAGGCCATAGAGACTTCCATAAAAATGCTATAATTAATTACATTATTACAACATATAGTAAAACTGTCCAAATACTTGTTCTATTATAATAAATAGGATTTTTAAGTAATTTATTGTTTTCACTTTTTTGTAAATTAATATCATTCTGTAATTGATCAAATTTATTAAAATTAATATTATTAAGATTGAGCAGTTTTACTTTTTTATATACAGTGTTTCTTGTAAAATTAAACGATACGTTAGGTAATGGTATTTTCTTAAAAGTATGTTTAGTATTTTTATAAGCCTTAATAATTATATTATTTAATTTTAACATACATGGTGAACTTAATTCTATAAGATAAGTACCATTAAACATTATGTTATTTTGCGAGTTTTCGCAAGATTCTATTCCTACAATATCGGTAGTTGTTATAATAATCCACGTATTATCGTTAATATTTTGGATTTGTGTATCTTCTATATCTATAGATATTGGTTTACAATTTGAACTATTAGAATTATATTTAAGTAACTGTACCTCACAGGGTATATTTTCATAGAATGATTCAGAATGAATATGATTACATAAATATTCATTTTCTGCAATTTTTTTACAGGGTTGGTTAGAATATCCAAAATGTTTTTCATTTAGCAATAAATATTCAAAATTGGGAACAATTATTTGAAAATGATTATTTTTATTTTTTGTAGGTAGTGGAAATAAATGATACAAATTATAATTGTATTTCTCTACCAGAGGTATTTCTATAATAAAGATGATTTCTGATTCTTTAACGTAACTTCTAATATTTAAAGTATTTTCTATTAACAAAATAGTTTCTACTGAGGGTTCAAAGGGTAGTTTTTCAGGACCTAGATTCTTTTTTATTAATTGTAGTTCAATTAGGAAATCTTTTATGTTGACAATTGCATTATGAAATACGTTTAATTTTGCAAAACTTATGGCTACTTCAATTTTATCAAAAATATTATATATATTTTGAAAAAGTGTATTTATTTGGGAAAAAGTTGCGTGTATTCGAGTAATGTCGGAAATAAAGGCATTCTCTAGTTCAAAATGATTCATAGTTTCTAAAATTTGATTAATGTGATTCTTTAATGTTTCTTGATTATGAGATATATTTTTTATAGATTCTTGGAAAGTGTTAACGGATTTACTAAGGATTGTCATTTGTTGATTTAAGGAATGTTTTAGGTTATTTTGGTTTTGTCTTAGAATTTTTATATTTTTATCTATTCTTTCGGCATCTTCGTTATCCAAATTACCTGTAATACTTTTTATTATACTACCTAATCCATTTATTAAGCCTCGTTTTTCACGTTTTTTAGTAGGAATTATTTGATTAATTTGTTCTTCAATTTTTCGTTGTAAATTGTCTGTTATTATAAATGAGTTGAAAAATTCATTTTTATATTTAGGATAAATATTAAGATTATTTTTGAGTTCATTATATTTATTACAAATGTTATCATATTCGTGAATTAAGTTTGTCAAGTCAAATATTTGTATAAAAGTCCAGTGATTTATTACCTTTTGTGCGTTTCCTATTTTGTAAGGTAAAATTCCAGGGTTGTTATTTAAGTTGTGGTATTTTGGGGATGCTCCAAAGGCGAAGGACCATCTGTAACAAGAGGTCTTTTTAACTCTTTAATATGAATTATTTCTGTTTTTCCCGGGTTTTTGCAACTTTCTATTTTGACACGGTTATGTTCTAAAATTTCAATAATGGTAAAAGGGCCTGTAAACTTACTTTTACTTTTATTTCGGGGAGACAACTTTTTGTAGACTTTCTGGTTTAATTCAAATTCAATAGGATCGTTGCCTTTTACGTTTGTTTTTGCTAAAACTCTCTCTTTTTCTTTATCAGTTTTAGATATTACATTTTTGTATATGGCATCAATTTTCTCTTTATGGGATGTGACATAATCAGAATAAAAGGTCGTTGAAATTAAATCAAGTGGGTCACGGGAATTTGTATGACCTAATACAAGTTCATGAGGAGTAAACTTGGTAGTACTATGAGTTGTGCTGTTATATGCAATTATCGCATAAGGCATTAATTCAATGACAGTTTTATTTTTATCTTTTTGTTTTAGAATACGAAGGTGTTCGATGATTGTTGAATGGAATCTTTCAACAGGGGAATTGGATTCATGATGCCTTGGGGTTGTAAAATGTATTTTAATTTTTTGAGTTTTAAGTAATTCTTGTAGAAGTTCATTTTTAAATTCTCCTCCATTATCACAAGTTATAGTTTCTGGACATCCAAAAAATGAAAAAAAAGTTTATTAATTTGTCACAGACTGATTTTGCATTTTTATCATAAGGATAAGCTTGTCCGTATTTTGAAAATTTATCAAAAACTGTTAGAAAATTCTGTCCTTCAAAAATAAAGGTATCGATATGTAACATTTGAAAAGGTTTACTAGGGGTTTCCGTTTTAACTAGGGGTACATAGTATTTAAATCTGCTATATTTTTGTGTTTGGCAGATATGACAATCATTGATATATTGAATAATATCTTTTTTCATATTTAACCAGTAATAAAGGTCTTTTAGTCTAGAATAAGTTTCATCAATACCACGGTGGTTTGTTTTACTAGTATGTTGTTGAGTAATGAGCATAAGTTTTTCGTCTAGTTCTAATATATTATTAACTAGTTTAGTACATTGTATAATTTTAAAACCTTGAAAATGTTTTAGATAAATGTCATTAAAATTGGGAATAAGTTCCTTATCGTAAAAATAAATAAAACATGTTTTTTCGGGAAACATATAATCTCGAATAAACAATTTAATTTTTTCGATATCTAATGGAAGTTCAACATGATAGATTTTATGTTTTTCAAAGTTTTCAAATTTTACTTTTAATTCAGAATGTAAGGATTTCGTTATTAAATATTGTAGAGGTTTATTGTTTATTATTTCATTAAGGATACTTAGGCTATTATTCTCCATATCAGGTTGATTACTGTGGGCTGTTGAGTCAGGGGTTACATTAAAAGGTTTGATTTGAATGTCAGAGATGATATTAATCTTTTGCTGACTGGTACTAGGTTCATTTAAATTTATAGGTTCATTGTTTTCATTATCTATTGGATTTTCAGCAAGGTTTCGTAGATATTCTAAAATATTTTCATTGTTATCTCCAGGGTTATTAATTAATGACTCATTTTCATAAACGTTTAATTGTATTCGGGATAAGGCATCGGCATTGGAATTTTGAGAACCTTTTTTATAAATAATTTGATAATCAAATTCTTCTAAGCGTAAACGCCATCTAACTAATTTTGAATTGGGTTCTTTTAAATTAAAGAGCCAAACTAGAGGTCTATGATCAGTATAAATAAAAAATTTACGTCCATATAAATAAGGGCGAAAATATTTACATGACCACACGATAGCTAAAAGTTCTTTTTCTATTGTTGAATATCTAGTTTCTGAAGCACTTAAAGTTCTTGAAGCATAAGCGACAGGTTTATCATTAGGGAGTGTTCCTTGTGACAAAACGGCACCAATAGCAAAATTACTTGCATCAGTTGTTAGTAAAAAGGGTTTTGAAAAATCTGGGTATTGTAAAATTGGGGCATTGATTAAAAGTGATTTTAAATGTTCAAATGAGTTTTTAAATTGGTTAGTGTGCTGTATTTTTTAATCTTTCTTCAAGCATTTAGTTAGGGGTTTTGTTATTTTTGCAAAATCTTTAATGAAACGTCTATAGTAACCTACTAAGCCTAAAAATGATTTTATTTCTTTAGTAGTCTTTGGAATTGGGAAGTCTTTCACTGCTTTTATTTTTTCTGGATTGGGTTTAACGCCATCTTTATTTACAATATGACCTAAATATTGTACTTCTTTTCGTAAGAAATGTGATTTATCTAATTGGATTTTAAATTTTGATTCGCGTAATCGCGTAAAGACTTTTCTTAGTTTTAAAATGTGTTCTTGAAGACTTGTACTAAATATAATTACGTCATCTAAATAGACATAACATATTTCATTTTGTAAACCACGTAATATATTATTCATTACTCGTTGAAAAGTCGCAGGGGCATTTTTAAGACCGAAAGGCATTCTTAAAAATTCATAATGTCCTAGATCAGTACTAAAGGCAGTTTTAGGAATGTCCTCGTCATTCATTTGAATTTGATAAAATCCATTAGCGAGATCTAATGTTGTAAAGTAATGTGCTTTCCCTAACTTATCTAAAATTTCATTTATATTAGGTAACGGAAATTTTTTTGTAATTGTTTTTTCATTTAGTTTTCGATAATCAATGACCATGCGCCATTTTTGCTTTCCTGATTGGTCTAATTTTTTAGGTACAATCCAAATAGGAGATGACCATGGTGAATCAGAATCTCTTATAATATTTTGATTCAAAAGATTTGAAATTTGAGTTTTGACTTCTGCACGATGAATTTCAGGGTATCTATAAGTTTTTGTAAAAATAGGGGTCTCATCAGATAATTTTATGTCATGTTTTGTAGCGTTAGTGAAAGATAAAGGGATGTCTTCACAATGAAATATATCTCTAAACTCAAAGCAAAGTTTATAAATTTGATTTTTTTCTTCGTTGTTGCAATGTTCAAGATTTATATTTTTCAAATTTTCTTTTAATTTATTATCTGTGTCGCGATTATGTTTTTCTTGATATACAGGGTGATCAATAAAATTTAATTCAGCTAAATCAACAGGTTCAATATCAATATAATCAAGAAATTGTAAACTTACAGGATCGTTTTTTGAATTTAAAGCTGTTGCATAAGCATAGTTATTTTCTATTTTTACGAGACATTCAGGTATTTCTATATGATCAGTTTTTTGATATGGTAAAATACCGTATTGAGATTGGTAAGATGTTTTTACAGGGATTTTTATTTGTTGTATACATCTAGGTTCTATAATATGTGTATAATTTTCTATGCCATTAAGTGGCGTACTATTTTGAGTTCCATATGAAATTGGAATTTTTATATTAGGTAATTTTAACGTGCAAGAACCAAAATCTAAATTAGCATTTAATTGCGTAATAAGATCTAAACCTATTAATCCGTCAAATTTTTCTGAAAAATTAAAAAGATAAAATTTATGTGTACCAGGGGTATTAAAAGTTGGAAATATAGGAATTGTTGCAACTTCATTATGAAATGATGTAGCATGTGCTGTTTGAACTTGAAAAATTTCTTCTTGTATTGATTTTGGAAAATAGGAATAAGCAATTTCAGGTTTTATAAAACTTCTTGTACTTCCTGTATCTAACAAAAAATTAGAATTAATTTCTGGGATATAAATATATGGTAATTGGGTGTTATAATTATTTAATATTATTACGTCATATTCGGTGGTTGGCTCGTCATAGGAAAATTTTGGTTTCCTAGATCATTACAGGGATGATCATAATTTTGTTGATAATCATTATTTTGATTAACAGCATAATCTTGAGTGTAACTTTGATCAATTAGTTCAGGGTTTATTGAATGAAATTCAGGATAATTTTCGTCAAAATTAACTATACTAGAATAGTTTAAATCTAAATCATAATCATAATAATTAGAGTTTGAGGGTTGTTCTGCATCAGTATGTGAAATTGATGGTTCAGGATTTTGTTGTAAAACTTCTTGGTTATAAAGTTGTTGGGAAACAATTTTACTTTTGTTGAAATTATTTAAAACTGTATTTCCAGAACTTGTGTCGATGGGTTCAGTTTTTCTATTGAAATTTGCTCTTGCTAATTGATGTGAATTTGAACCAAATTTTTGTTGATTAGTGTTATTAAATTGAAGGTTATTTGGTCTAGTAAATCTTTGTTGATTTTGAAAATTTTGTCTGTGTTGAAAAGATGGATTTTGTGGAATATGTGGATAATTAAGATTTCTGTATGCCAAAGGTTGTATATTGTATGGATTATATGGTAAATGTTGATTATTATAATATGGTGGATAGGGTTGTGGCATGTAGGGTGTATGCATATTATTAGTTGTATTATGATAAGTATTTGGTTTATGAGTCTTGTTTTGATTTTGTTGGTTATTTGTATATCTCTGAATATTAGGTGTATGGTGTTGTGCATTTTTAAAATAAATAAAATTTTCTTCTTCTCTTACAAATGCCATAGCTTGCTCTAAAGAATCTGGATTTTTCAATCTAGTTACCAATTGTAAATTATATGGAAGGCCATTTAAAAAGGTTTTTAATGCAAATTCATCATAGTGATTAATTTTAATTAATTTAGTATCAGCGTTATCTGAACTTGAGTTTAATTTTGAAAAAAGTAAACTTCGAGAATCTTGTATTCTGATGCCAAAATTTAAAGGATTTTCATTTTTGTTCGGTCTTAAATTTATCAAATCTTGGATTAAACAATCAATAGATCTTTGATCCGAGAAAGTTGTTAATAAAACATCTTTTATTAAAGACCATTTATTTAATTCGCCACGAGAAACAATTAATTCAGCGGCTCTGCCAGTAAATTTACTTAATATTGTATCAAAAAGACATGTATTTATAGATGCATTTGGATCGGTTTTATCTTGAAAAGCTTTAAGTAAATTTTCTACAGCGCTTATAAAACGATTTAATAATTTTGGGTTACCATCAAAACGGGAAATATTATCAGATTGATATTTTAAAAGTTGATAATCTGGTGGGGCCATTTCTTTTAAATTTAAGTTATCTAGAATCGAAATTAAAGAGTTTACGTTAATATCAGAATTCGACTCAATTTTTGCAAAGTTTAAATATTAAATACGTACGAAAAATAATCGATACTGTAAAAACAAAAATTAGATATACCAATACGTGAATCATAAAATAAAATATAGTATAAATAAAATGATTAAATGTGTAGAATAAAAATAAAATAATATATAATATATATATGATTAAAAAAAAAAATAATATGATAATACTATAAATAAAATATAAAAATATTTCTAAAAATATTTGTATATACCGCTATCAATATGCCATTGATAATTTGTTGCGTTGATATACGAATATTTCCAGGTAAAATATATGTACAAAATTTAATAAAAATGTTAAGACTTACAATAAGGTAAGAATTAATATCTTCATTGGGATTTGATGACTTCTCTGTCTAGTCCAACTCTTTTTCTTGTCTGTAGCTGCTTTTTTTTTCTTCTTCCGATTCTCTTTTTTTCTGTCTCACGGGTCCAACAACAACGCGTCCAACGATTCTGGATTACTGGATAGATACCTTAGATCGGTACTCTCTGTCTATCTTGTTCTCCTAGTGATTGGTTGAACGAAAAGCCACCTTAGATCGGTACTCTCTTACTTTTCGTCTTCCAAAAATAGTCCAAAAGCTGTCTTAGATCGACACTATCTGGCTTCTGGTCTTCACCTAACCGTTGTAGCACTTTTTTTTTTTGAGTAAATTCTTGAAAGAAACCGTTCTTTTACGTATTCGATAAGAACGTCTCAAAAATCCGAACGACTGCGCCAGTTACGTATGGGCCGAGGGAAACAAAGTTTTAAAAAACAAACTTTTATTTAAAATACCTCGTATAAGTAACAAATTTATTTAGGGAGGATTCGTACATGAAACAAAATTAAAGAAAATGAAATCGGGGTTTTAACAAAATACAGAAAGTAAGTTGAGCTAAACAAAGAATCTCTACTCAATGCATTTATCTTATATTTATAATCTTGCCTTATCTAATAGTAAAGGAGTGGTATTTAATGTAAACATCAGCTATTTTAGGGATGTAACTTGCGATGCGACGAGACGGCCAAAAAATTCCCATGTATTGTTATAATTATTGTAGGTATGTACGTATATCAGTATATCGGAATACAATGGGAATCCATTTACTTTCTTTAATGTTCTAATTACTTGAAACTTAGAAGCTAGACCTGAATTTCAAGTTAACTATTCACTAGAACAAACTTTACAAATACTGTATAACAAAAATTACTTATATAGGTCAATTTGATCTCAGTAAAAACTTAGCAAAAAAGAGAATAACTACGGGACGCGTGTATATTAAACTGACTATGAGGATATATTTTAATATCCAATTCAAATAGACACTTTGAATAAGAGTTTTTATGGTAAATTTTTTCGATTTGGTATAATTGTAAAATGTGATGATAATAAAAATAAAGGCCAATAACACATAAATCAAACAAAACAAGACATTTATTACAAAATATACAAAGTTGGCTACATATAAAACGTACAATCGTATACAATCGTATATTCTTTTAGGGAAATATTTCTAACATGCATATTTCTATTTTTGCGAGGATCTACAAGCTCAGGTAAATAACATATCGAATAGAATATAGTTAATTTCTTTTTCATGTTTTCGCAGAATACATCGTTTTTTAAAATAGTTTCCTTCTTAATGCCCAAAGGTGTCCAAACTGCAAAGCAGCAGTAGAATCTCCCAGTTACCAACAATTGGCCTTGTATTTGGTAAACCCATTTGTGGTTTTTATTAATTTCTCCGTTTTTCTTCCAAAATGATATTTTTCTTTGCATTATCGCATCTTCAGGAGTGAGATTTTTAGCACTAAAGGGGCATTTGATTTCAACAATCCCCTTCTTCCCAATAAGGCCATCGGAAGTCGCTGCCAAGAATGAAATATTTTCGCTTACAAATAAGCCACATGGTAATATCTTCTCATCAATTAATGTTTCTAAAACATTGATTGCCCGTTTTTCATTTTGTTTGCCCCACTCAATGCTAGCAGAATGAATTGTTTTTGGGTACAGAAGTTGTTCCACGAGCTTTTTTGTATCGCCGTTGCTTCTGGCACTAAATTTAGAGCAAATTGCATAGTAATTTGATGCCGTAAGACGCTTTCTTCGCTCTAAGTGCCACAAATCAGATTGGCTCTGTTCCTTTGTGAGCTCTTCAATTAATTTGATTTCTTCTGCATTTTTTTTAATACTAGCTAGAAAATCTTCTTTTTCTGTTTGCAACTCCTCAGGTGTTAGATCAGGCTTTTGACATTTATCACCGTAACTGCTATCAAGTCCAGACTTCTCTTTGGTTTGGAATAATCTTTTCCGTTTAATATATTTTTTCTTTACTTCCCTGTTTTTAACTCGCCAATCTTTTATGATTAAGGAATTTTTTAATCGTGTATATAGGCTTTTTAGTATTATGAGAAATTACAGAAGCTAAACAGCGAGCCTGATATGATCCTCGTTGGCAATAATTAATGCGTTTTCCGCCAATAAATTTTGCAATGATCCGATCCGATTGTCAACATCTTGTATTAAACTCACGCTATTTCTTAAAAGATAGCTGACAAAGCTATATAATTTGTCGTATAGGTCTGAAACAACAAAAAATTATAAATATTTATAAGGCAGTCATAAACCGTAATTCTTTACACTTTGGGCTTTTAGAACCTACCTGTCATTTTTAAGTCTGGTAATATGCTACCACTGGGTTTATATTGCTCATGACAGAAATATCCCAATTCTGCACAAAGTTTGTGTTCTCCAAAAACGTGGCTAATAGAATTGTCTATGTCTTGTTTGAACAACTTTATTTTTTCTAACATCGGAACACCCTCATTTTTTCTATGTTTGATAGCTTTTGTAACTGCATATCGTAATCTTAGCTGTTCTTTCTACAAAAAAAACTACGTTATAAATCTACAAATATGTTTTTCTTTACCAGAAACATAAGTATTTTTCCTAAAATAATTTTTCTTCGAATAGTAAGTACTTACGATTATTTGCTTCCGAAGAACTAATGGCCCAGCATTGACGTCTTTACCCAAATCTCGAATTTTCCGGGAGTAATTTCGTAGAAGGTGATTTCTGCACTCAATTTTTTTCACAATGACATTTTCATATGGATGAGCATCTAAAATTTTTTTCAGTGAATTGCTGTCTCCGTCAGCTATTAATTTATGGTAGATTAATCCATGTTGCTCTAAACTATGGATGTGGGTTTCTGTTTGTATCTTGCGACCTTCTTACTTTAGGAATAAAATCACAAGTTTCGGCTCAATTTTACAGCCTTTATTTCGTACATTTAGGGTACGTATAGTTTACAACAACAACAAATCGAATCGATATCTTACGCGTACAGATGCAGACGTAGTCGTAGGCTCAGCGAGAACGGGCCGCGTCGACCGGAAAAGGCCTCTCCTAGCGGAGGATCGCAATACTACAATCGTACAGTCCGTACTCAGTATAAATTGTGATGAAGCGGACAGGGTCGTATTAAGAAATTTACCATACCGCCGCCCTTGAAAGTACCAGGGGTAGTATGCAGTACAGAAACCACCAGAGTACGTTTCAATACAACATAAAAGTTAAAATTCACAAATTTTAAGCTAAATTTGAATCAAGCATGATTAATAACTAAAACAAGGTGTACAAATAGACTTAAAGTAACACATAGTAGCATAGAATTAACTTAGATATAAGATTAAGCAAAAAGTACATAATATACAAGTTAATAGTAGTGGAAAGACATAAATATAAATGCTCGTAAATATGCAGGGTTAAAAAAAAAATACATTAGTCACAATCGGGTCTATCGTCATAGATGGGTAGGACACACACTTTCACTACACTTCTTTTGAAAATGTTGCCATTAGCAGCACGTACACTAACTACCCTTGTTACACCGTCTTTGCCTGGATGAAGTTGGACTATTCGTGCAGTGGTCCACCTTGAAGGAGGGTTGTTCTCGTCTTTCAGGAGGACTAAGGCTCCAAGGAGGTTTGGATCGTTGCCCTTGAATCTCCACTTGGCTCTCTCGTGTAGTGTGTGTAGGTATTGTTCTGACCATCTGCGCCAAAAATGCTGTACCATGGCTTGAAGCATTTGGTATCGGTTTAGACGATTGGTTGGAGCTTGCTGCAGATTCGTATCAGGTACCATGTTTAAAGCGTGGCCAACCAGAAAGTGTCCAGGCGTGAGCATTTCCTGGTCAGAAGGATCGTTGCTTAAGGGAAGGAGGGGACGGGAATTCAATACTGCCTCTACTTGAACCTCAAATGTATAAAATTCTTCGTAAGTAAGAGGATTATCGTCGGATATTACACGTCGCAGGTGGTGTTTAAAAGATTTTACAACGCTCTCCAATAAACCACCAAAGTGTGGCGATCGCGCGGGAATGAAATGAAATTGTATCATGTTAGTTTTTAAGTAGGATTGAAATTCGTTTGTTTCGTGGAGTTTATAAATTTCTAGTAGTTCACTGTTCGCTCCGACAAAATTAGTTCCGTTGTCGGAATATAAATGCTGACAAAGACCTCGTCGAGAAACAAACCGCTTGAGCATAGCCAAAAAACCTTGAGAAGTCAGGTCTGTGACTAATTCCAAGTGTACAGCCTTCGTGGCTAGGCACACAAAAACGCATAAATAAGCTTTAATAAATTTTTTATTTCTTAAATTTGAATTTTAATGAGAAAGAATCCCGCATAGTCCACACCTGTGTGGAGGAAAGGTCTGGAAGGGTTAACTCGTGGATCAGGAAGATTTCCCATAAGCGCATTAAGGGGTTTAGGATTATTCCTATAGCATTGTAAACATTTACGAATGACATGCTTTTACTGAAGATTTACCATGAACTGGCCAAAATCTTTGCCTAATAAATGATAGGGTCGATTGCACCCCTGGATGAAAATTTCGTATATGTTCATGTGTTATAATTAGATTGGTTAAAGGATGACCTCGGGGTAGTAGCATGGGATACTTCGATTCATAGTCAAGGGAGGAATTTTCGAGTCGTCCACCAACACGTATGACTCCTCGAGAATCAAGGAATGGGTTTAAAGTTTTTAACTTACTGTAAGGCTTGAGCTGATTTTTAGATTTAAGGGTTTTGATGTCGGTATAGAAACATTCATTTTGTGTCATAAGAACCAGGGTGATTAGGGCGTTTTGACGTTCTAGGGGTGTTAACAGTCCAATTTGACGTGATAACTTGGGCAATTTGCAGTTTTTAATAAATCGAAGACAATACGCAGTTACATTGACTAATTTATTGTAGTCGGAAAACTTGTCAAATAAGGGGTTTCTTACAACATTGGTGGAAGCAAGAACTATTGATTTGGGATTTATTTCCAGAATTTCTGGATCGTTTGTTTTACGACAAAAATAAGAAATATGATCATCTTTAGGCCAATATTCTGTCGGCTTGGATAAAAATGATGGACCGTGCCACCACAATAAAGATTTTTTAAAATCTTTGGGACTGGTGCCCCTGGAAATAATGTCGGCAGGATTTTCGCCTGATGCTATATAATGCCAGTTATTTATCTCAGTGAGATGCTGGATTTCAGCTACTCGATTACAGACATAAGTTTTTAATTGGCGGGGTTCTAAAGAGAGCCAGCAAAGGACTATTGTCGAGTCAGTATAGAAGTGAATTTTGTCAGGGTTGCAATTTAAAGCATTTATAGCCTTGTTCATTAAACGGGATAGGATTAAAGATCCACATAGCTCAGGGTGAGGTAAGGTTACGGCCTTCAGGGGAGCTACGCGACTTTTAGCGCATAAAAGATTAACAAAAATATTGCCAAAAGAATCTAGAGAACGTATGTAAATTGTCGCTCCAAATGCATTTACTGAGGCGTCACAGAATCCGTGGAACTCAATAAAAATAGCATTTTTGATAGTGACTTGCCTAGGGATTTTGAAGTAATCGACCAAAGACAAATGGTAAGTGAAGTTTTTCCAGATTCTCCAGAACAGGCTCATCCCAATCTATTTTTAACAACCACAATTTTTGAAGAAGCAGCTTGACCTGAACTACTATTGGCCCTAGGAGGCCTAGCGGGTCAAAGATTTGGGAGATTAGGGAAAGTATAGTTCTTTTGGTTATAGGCTTAGAGTTGGATTTGATGGTTGATGTATATATAAATAAATCCTCTTTGGAATTCCAAAGAATATCTAGAGTTTTGGTGCTCTGATTGTCAGAAAGAACTACATGGGTGTCACCTTCAAGATTTATGTCTGACAAGACATCGGGTTCATTTGAACAGAATTTTCTTAAATCGAAACCAAAGTTCTTGAGCAAGGTAACAAGGTTTTTTCTGAGGGTAATGAGTTCCTCCTTTGTATTCGTTCCTGTAAGGATATCGTCAACAAAGCAGTCTTTTAGTAAAACTTGACTTTCATGGGGATAGTCCTGTGCTGAACGATCAGCTATTTCTTTGATACATCGAGTAGCCAAGTAGGAAGAACTGGCCATGCCGTAGGTAACGGTATTAAGCATGAAATGTTTAAGGGTTTCATTTGGGTTGTCCCGCCAAATTATGCGCTGTAAATTGCGCTGGCTGGGTTCCAATAAAACTTGGCGATATCACCAATGAGCACAAAATCGTGCTTACGAAATTTTAAAATAATTGAAAAGAGATCATTCTGGACGTTGGGTCCGACCTTAAGTGTGTCGTTGAGCGATAGTCCGCTACTGGATGCACAAGAAGCATCGAAAACAACTCTCAGACGGGTTGTAGTGCTGTCACCCTTTTCAACACAGTGGTGGGGTAAATAGTAGGATGGATATTGAGAACTAATGGGTTGTTGATCTGGATTTATTTCGGACATATGGCCCATAGAAATATATTCTTTTATGAAATCGGTATATAGCCCTTTGATTTCAGGGGATTTACTGAACTTTCGCTCTAGGGAGAAAAAACGTTTTAAAGCTGGTTGTAATGAGTCACCTAGCTCAAAAACACTGGGTTTGGTAGGAAGGTTTACCATAAAACATCCTGTAGAATCAAGCTGAGTTGTGGCCTTAAAATGCTCTTTGCATTCGAGCTCTTCCCTAGAGAGAGTCGCACAAGTACCTTTAAATTGTTCTGTGGTTTCCTCAGTCAACCAAAATTTTTCTAAACTATTTTGAAGTACATTAGTAGAGAAAAGCGACTGGGTTTGGGTGTTAGGATAAGAAATATTGGATAGTAGCGATATTGGACCGCTGATGACATATCCAAGTTGGGTTTCTTGAAGAATAGGTCCGCCTCTGGATGTTTTTATTTGTTCGGAACCAAGTTCATAAAACAAACCAGCACCAATCAAAATGTCAATTTCTGATGGTGTGTGAAAACTGGAGTCGGCAAGAATTATATGGTGGGGAATTTTTAAATTAGAAATGTCAATAGGACACTGGGGTGTGAGCTCTGTGATTTTGTCAATCACTAAAGCGGGCATTTTAGCTGAGAAATTACTAACTGTAGATCTAAATTCAAGCTGGGTTCGTTTGGTTAAGTCCGTCATGTCTGGGCCTATACCAGAAACTGAAATATTAACTGTTTGATAGGGTAAATCAAGAATTTTAAATAATTTCTTGCTGATAAAATTGGATTGGCTGCCGTTGTCCAAAATGGCCTTACAGACAATGGGATTATGATTTTTGTCATATACATATAGGGATGTCGTAGACAAAAGGACAAAAGAATTTGGATTTTGGCTTGTGCAATGCAAATTCTGTGTATTTTGACTCATATTAGGTGGGGTTGAATATTCAGATTCATGAAATTGACTTGTGGCTTCATCAATAGGGTTAAAATTCGTGGCATGATGGCCTAGATTAGAATTTTCATAGACAGTGCTATGATGGGTGGCATGGTGACTTGGATTATTAGAATTAATAGGTGCAGCTCGAGAAGGGCTTGGTCAATTGGCATTTTGGCCTGGATTGGTGCTTCGATGGTTTAAAGAATTGTGGGGCTTAAAGAATGGTACCTCGACTGGGCTGAGAAGGGTTGTGAGGCATTGACCCTGAGTGAAGTTGGTGGTGAGGCTGAAAAGAGGCATTACTGCTACTGTTATTGTTAACATTAAAGCTAGCTGCATGATTAGGTTCTTGGTGCAAAAGTGTATGGTGTCTTCCTTGACATCTGCGGCAGTTATGTGTTGACTGGCAGTCTCCTTGTCGGTGTCCTGGCCTCAAGCAGTTAGTACATAAATTTCCCTTTTTAGCCTCAAAAAACCTACCTGATATAGGCAAATCTGTAAACCTTTTACATGCATAAATAAAATGGTTTTTTTGTGTTTAATTTAAAATCTACAGATTCTAAAGATCTGCAGCGTTGGGATAAAAATTTTATAAAATCTTGAGTAGTGGGTTTATCAATGTCTTTGGAATACATTTCCCATTCTGTACACCACTGGTCAACAGGTTCATTTAGGTTTTTTAGGGATTTAAAATGATTTTGAAATGAATCTAATAATTTTCTTAGTTGGGTGTGGCTTTCGTCTTTTATTATAGGCAAGTCAAAAATACATTTAACATGTGAATGTACAGGGTTGTCTTTTATATTTAGACAGAGCCTGGCTCGGTTACTATACGAGGTGGAAAAAAAAGTTTGATATAAAAGTTATAGGGTTTACCTTAAATCGCCAGGAAATATTATAAAATATAATACAGGGGTATCGCAAAGTTAATAAAAAACACAAAGTTAATTTTTTTTAAATGGAACCCCTTGTATATTTTTACTTTAAATGAAAGACATTTTTTTTCTAATTTCAAAAATATATAAAATGTTAATATTTAATTCATCATTTTTAAAAAAATTTGGTTTTTTGAAAAAAAAAACCTTTGAGCCTTGTTTCTTTAAATATTTACAAATGTTGTATATGGCCGCCATTATTTTCAACGCAGTTTCTATAATCTTTGTCCAGTTTTAACAGAGCATTTGAAATATATTCATGTGTTCTTCATTTAAGGAGTTTATACTTCTTTGAATTTTTTCCCTTAATTCCTCCAAATTTTCACTTCTTCCCTTATAAACTTCATTTTTAAGATACCCCATAAAAAACTATCTAGAGGAGTCAAATCAGGGCTGTTTGGTGGCCAGTTAATGGTACCATGGGTTCCAATCCACTGAATAAAACGATTATTTAAGAAAATCCTTACTGGCCTAAAGTTATGAGGCGGGGCGCCATCTTGATGCCATATAATATTGGTATATTCTCTTAAAGGTATTTCTTCTAATAAAGCTTCAATCTCATTTTCTAGAAACCGCAAATACCTATTTCCAGTCAAAGATCCTTGAAATATAATGGGTCCAATTATTTGGTTTCTAAGGATACCACACCACACATTTAATGACATTCTGCCCTGTTTTTTTATTTCGACGTATGCGTGAGGATTTGCTGGTGCCCATATGTGAGTATTTTTTCTATTATACATCCCTGCTGTTGTAAATACAGCTTCATCCGTCTACAAGATTTTATTAAAGATATCGTTATCTACGTTTTTTATATCTAACATCTGATTACAGTATGTTAGCCTTCTTATTTCATGATTATTTTGTAATTTTTGTACTGGCATCAATTTGTAAGGATGATATCCATATTTCTGAAGAACTCTTTGAATCTTAGATCTAGAGCATTGAAAGTGTCTACTAGCAACTACGGTTGATAAATATGGTTTTTCTACAAAAATCAAAGCATAAATTATAATTCTTATAAGGCTCTTAAATATAAAATAACTTTTTACCTTGAAAATATAATAAAATTTGTAGTTCTTCATCCGCGTTAGCTAAAACTGTTCGTTTTTTTCTTTGTAGATTTTTGTGGTTTCTCATACTTCTTTCAGTGTAATAAAAAGTGGACCTAGCAGGAATTCTCATTTCGGGATGAATACGGTGATATTCAGCTTGCGCTCGAGCAACATTATTGTTGTTTTTGAAAAACAACCTCATAATTTCAAACTTTTCTTCTTCGGTATAACTCATATTCAAAAGAAATAGCAGAAACATTGACAGTGACAGCCCAATAAATAACATTATTTATTTTATTGTTACCGATAAACACCATAGCAACGGGGATTCGGGTAAACAGTTGTTTTATTTTTTAATTTTTTAAAGATAAATATTGGGAAAACGGCTAAACCAAATATTAACATATTATATATTTTTGAAATCAGAAAAAAAATGTCTTTTATGTAATGTAAAAATATACAAGGGGTTCCATTTAAAAAAAAATGAACTGTGTATTTTTTATTAACTTTGCGATACCCCTGTATTATATTTTATAACATTTCCTGGCGATTTAAGGTAAACCCTACAACTTTTATATAAAACTTTTTTTTCCACCTCGTATAATAACCGAGCTAGGCTTTGTCTAAATATAAAAGACAACCCGGTACAATTGCCTTTGGATTATCATATCTTTCCTGTAATAAAGACCATGCAGTAGAATAACTGTGCTCTGTAGCTGCTAGGGAGCTAATTATTTGAGCAGCTTCACCCTGTAAAGTCGATTGCAAATAATAAAACTTTTCAATATTGTTTATTTGCGAATTTTTATCAATAAGGGAGATAAAGGTGTCCCTAAAGTTGCTGCAGGACTTATAGGAACCATTGAATTTGGGTAATGGTATGGGGGGCAAGCGTGGGCCATATTGACCTCCAGATTAAAATAGGGGTAAAGAAGCCACTGAGTTCGGGCTAAGCTGGTCACTTGAAGCTGTCACATGTGACTTAGTTATTTTGTCTAAAATTAATTTAGCATTGGTTATGGTACTATAGAATAACTCTTCGAAATCAGACCTCTCTTGGTCTTGTTCTTTTGTTTCTTCGAAGTCATTTCGAAGACATATCTGTTCAATTTCCAATTGAATAGTTTCAAACTCACTAAAAATAGCTTCAATCCTGCCTAAACGGGTGGTTAAATCTACTTTTAGTGCAGGATTTTCTAAAACGTCACATTTTGTTTCTAAAAATGGTTGAAACCGACATATTTGGTTTGTTAAAGCGTCACGGTTACCTACTAGTTTGTTCAGCTATTTGAGCTTGTTCCGAATCATTTAGGTTAGAAGCGCTTTTTGACTTCTTTTTAGTCATTTTCGCAGTTTACGAGAGGCGTATGAGCTTGTTTAAAAAATACAAAGGGATTGTATGTGGGTGTCTATGGTTAAATAAAATAAAATTGCATTAAACATAAACACACTTGCGTCGTGGGCGGGTAAAAATAGCATAAATCAGGGCGATATAGCTAAAATATAGGTTAAAATACGTAAAAACGCAATAAAACATAAAAATGTGGTTCAAATAATTGCAATATTTTAATAAAATGCACGAGGCAATAAAATCGATAGGACTGACCTTAATATTATGCCGATTCAAAATATATTTCGTTTGGCTGCATGCTGCATCGGGAGATCCGCCATACTTGTTGCTGCTGTGTGCCGGTTGCCGGTTAATGGCGTGGCCTCAGGATTTGTCGGGTTATCCGAGCTCGATAGGACCAAAAAGATGTGGGCGTTGATTAAAAAGGGAAAAGATGCGCAAATACTGTATAAAATTTCGTGACCGCGGCAGCCAGCCGTTCTTTGCTTTATCTAGCAATTTAGAAGCTAAAAGGTGGGGCCCCTATACGTAGGAATGATGAAACTCGCTTGGCAAGCTCGGTATTAAAAATGACGAGACATAAAATCGCAGAGAAATGGGAGTTTTCGCATTGCGCTATTTCTGTTTGAGGACATATTCGCATATTCCATAGTATACATTTGGGAGAAAATATTGAAGTGTATTGAAATATTGAGGTTTAGTTTCATATTTTGTTTTTTTTTTTATTTTTTAGTATAAAATCTAATAAGTAATATAATTTTGCTTATTTTTAAAAGTACAGTATATTATAGAGTTTGCCTTCATTTCGGCACAACCAGAGGCTGTTATTTTTTATACTAGGTGCAAAAATATACATATAGTAAAGTGTTTTAAGCTTTTGGTCCTACAGCTTATAAATTAAAAAAAAAATTAATTACCTTGAAAAAAAATTAACCTTGAAAACATATATATGTTATAATACACCTTTAGATTGACTTTTGTTTCATATGGCAAGTCTTTAGTTGAAAACTTTTAAATGTATTTTTTTAAATCTAAAAATGTCTCTTGTAGATTTGATAAGGGTCAAGAATATGAAAAAGACCGAAACGTTATTAAAATTAA